>NC_029785.2:74501343-74501629 GCF_000816755.2 Arachis ipaensis | reverse complement strand
TATTAATTTTATTAATTTGATAAGTGTTGCTGTTGAAACAATAACCGATTCTAAGATTTAAATGAAAGAATGGATGTATATAAGTATAGAAAACAAGTGTCTCATAAAGCCTAAAACTTAAATCCTAAACCCTAAATCTTAAACTCTAAATCATAAACTTTAAATTAGTAATTTTGAGAGTAACTTGATTAATTATAGTAATATATACATACACGAAAATTAGTGCTTTTATTACATTAATTTTATTAATTATAGAGTTAATTAATATGGATAATAATTTTATTAA
>NC_029785.2:74500363-74501110 GCF_000816755.2 Arachis ipaensis | reverse complement strand
TAATGAGAAATTAATAATTATGTTAGATTAATTTTATTAATTATAGTAATATGTCATGAAAAATTATTAATTATTTAGAGTATTAATTATAATAAGATGTTATAAAAAATTAATATTTTTTAAATTAATTTTATTAATTTGATAGATGTCGCTTACTTGGGGAATTAATCGAAAATGAAAAAAATATATAGTGAAAGCAATAACCGATTCTAAGATTTAAATGAAATGATAAACCTATATCAAGTATAAGAAGAAGAAAACAAAAAGTTTTTCGCCAAAGATTTCGATCACCTACACAATCAAGTGTTGATTCACACATAGAGAGTATAGAGAATACACAAAGAGAAATTCAAAAAGATAATAGGTAAAAGAAGACTCACATTACACAAATTAAGACCTCATAAACCCTCAATCTTAAATTAGTAATTTTTAGAATAACTTGATTAATTATATATGTACGAAAAAAAAGGAAGTACGAAAAAGACTCATATTGCACCAAAACGCCCAAAAAGTATACTTAGTTCGTTAAACATTATGTTTAACTATGAATAAAATTTATAAAATTACTTTGGCTATTTTTAATTTAAAAAATATTTATATTTTATTTAATTTATTAGAACAAAAAAACTAAGAAAAAAAGAAAAGTGAAATGAATGAATGTTTTCTCATCAAAATTAAAGTTTATAGTGAATTTGATTGCAAAACTAAGAACGATTTATTTATGAAAAAATATAATTGTGCTTTGTG
>NC_029785.2:74496097-74500318 GCF_000816755.2 Arachis ipaensis | reverse complement strand
TCATTTTTCAATCAGAATATTTTAATCTACTTTATACACTTCAAATTTTTTATAGTTCTCTTTTTTTTTTTGGTGACTTATAGTTCTCTTATTTGTTTTGTATATTTGAATATGTGATTGTGTTGTATATATTCAAATAATGTGTGTTGTAATAATTCGGACAATAGAACACAACCCATTCATCACTTTGCAATAAGAATCCCAATTCTGCGATTCATTGATTTAAATTTCGCAAACAAATTAGAAAGAAAAGAAAAAAATTGTCATGGATTCGGGTTTCGAAAAATCCAATAAGGTTTATTAGATTGTCTTTGATGGCGTCAGGATCATTGCCGCCACATCTATCGGAGTTCTCATGGCGGAGATCAATTCCGCAATCTTCACCCTTAAGTACACACGCGCCACCGCAGGCGATAAGGTTCTTGCTGGAGGAGGGAGAATGCCAAAAAAGACAGTGTCAAAGTCCCCATGGCTGAGTAGAGAGGAAGAGTTGGTGGCGCAATGAAGGAGTGAGTAGAAGAGGCGATGGGAAGGTTTGGAGTTGTTGCTGAAGGTGGAAATAATGGAAGGGACGGTGGGCTTGTGACGACGGAAGAAGAGGAGGGAGGTGGCAGCGGTGGTGGTAGTAGTGAGGGGAGATTCGGTGTTAGTTTCTAAAAGTCTTAATATAGAAAACAATCGTAGGAGGAGTTAGAGGGAGGACATGGCAACGGAAAAGAAGCTTTGAGAATTAATAATGGAATTGAAGTCTATAATTAACTAATTATCAATGAAAAAGTAAATAAAATAAAAAAATATAAAAGGAAAAACTACCATTTGTACCCATGAATTTTGCGAACGCTGACAAAAGTACCCATCAAACAAGAAATCTAATGTTGTACCCATGAAAGATGGGTTCCGTGTGACAATAGTATCCAAACCGTGATTTTTCGTTGACTTTTTAATAAAATTTCTAAATTATCCTTTCTATCTTCTTCTCCAAATTCCAAATTTCACAACACTCATCCTTCGTCTTCTTCTGCTGCTGCCAGCCACCAAAAAATTAAAAAGATTAAAAATTGTTAAATTAAAAAGATTAAGAACTGTGGATTATTAATTATCTGAGATTATTGTTCAAATATTATGGATTTGTAGATCTGGTGTAGAAAAATAAAAAGAAGTTTGAAATTAACAAAAAATACATACATTTTAGTCTCTTGGTCTCACTATGGGAACAAGAGGCGCAGAACCAAGAGCCTTTGGGAACGGAAGGAAGGATAGGTCGGAGATAGAAGATGTGATAGCCTTGGTCGCATTTGTTGCAGAGGAGAAGCTTCGCTGGGAACTCACTGGAGGAGCAGCACTTGCTGATGATGTCGTCGTCGAAGGTTGGCTTGGGAGTGTGGGTCCTTTTTCACCCTGCATTCCCCTGGCCATGTCTTCGATCATACTCGGCATGTTCAGAAGCTCATCCTTATCAATGTACCCCGCCACCATCATCCCTCCTTGTTCTCGAGTACTCAAAGTGAAACAAGATCCTTCAACAATAACATTACTACCACCACAGCCTTCTAGAGGGTTCTGCGGTGGCATCGGAAGCCTAGCCTAAGCAGCGGCGGTGGCTGCAATGTGAATATCAGTCTACCAAATGGCATGAAGATACTCTAACAGCATCCCCTTTTTCTACAGATCGACGGCGCTGAGCAGTGTTTGGAGTCACCGTTGGAAAGAGAACGTGGCCATCGACCTCTTGTTGGCTCTGGTTGCTGAATTCTACTACTTATTGATTTGGAATAAGAAGAACAACAATATTCAGGTTAAAGAGGTTGAAGAGTTTGACAAGGGTGTGCTTTCTTAGTGTTGTTGTTGCATCCGAAGAAGAAAGAAATAATAAGGGTAATGATGTTAAAGTTGATTTGGATTTAGATTTGGAGAACAAATTTGAATTGGAATAAAGAGAGATGGAGGTTGAGGATAAAGGTTGGAGGAAGACATCAGGTGACTGGCGGTGGCAGAGGAAGACGAAGGATGAGAGTTGTGAAATTTGGAATTTGGGGAAGAAGATAAAAGGGGTAATTTGGGAATTTTATTAAAAAGTCAACGAAAAATCACGGTTTGGGTACTATTGACACACGGAACCTATCTTTCATGGGTACAACGTTAGTTTTCTTGTTTGATGGGTACTTTTGTCAGCGTTCGCAAAATTTATGGGTACAAATGGTAGTTTTTCCAATAAAAAAAATATGAAAACCCCTCTTAAAAATTATAAAAGAAAAGACCTTATTAAAATAAAATATTTTATTTTAGTCTATTTAACTTACCAGTGAGCAAAATAACTTTTGGGCCTTTTGGTGACACAAACAGGAACTGCTCACCAAATCCGTGCCCATTTTTGTACTTATAGGTAGATATCTTGTTGACTTATCAAGTTTGGATTTTATAACAAGATCACATTAAAATCTAAATATGGTAACCAAAACTTTCATACTGACTTCGATTCCGGATGTTAGAAAATTATTTTCTTATTTTCTTATTCGTAAGTACCAACAAAAAATTATTTTAGTAATTTGAGTTGATGCCCATCACCAACGGAACATACTTCGGATCTTTTATTACAGGTTGAATCTATGTGCATCACAATTCACAAACAAGTTCTCCAAACCAGGTTCTAGTTTCTAAGATCATTTTGCAAAAGTGGCATCAAAGTACCATTATCAAATATATCTTAATCATCATAATATCGATATTAATTTCTGTCTCATTCACAAATCTCAGAAAGTAGATATCGTATATATATTAGTAAGTCGAAAAGGCCTTTCAGTGATTTAGATATATTAATCTAATTTCCAAATTTCAACAACAAAAGTTTGAAAAGCCTTATTATTATTACTACTACATTTGCAAACATCATTGTTTTTAACATAGGATCTCCACATTTTTTATTTCATAACTTAATAAATTATTTTGTTCCATTTGCCCCTCAATTTTCCTTCGCTTTTAATTTCCTTTTTCCACTATTATTATTTCATAGGATCATGTAAGATGCAGCAATCATCAGAAGATTATAAACAGAAGAGAGCAAAATTTCACAATAAAGAAGAGGATCCCATCATAAACCAATTGCCAGATGGAATCCCTGTAACAATTTTATCAAAATTGGCAATAAATGAAGCAGCTAGGACCAGCATCCTCTCAAGAAAATGGAGGCACCTATGGAAATTCTTCTCTGGAGCCTTAGAGTTTGATGGTTCACCAGTGATGAAAGACATGAAAAAGGATATTAATAAGGCTTCAGGGAGACAATTACAAATGGCAATGGAGATCATGTTTGATGCAGAAAGGAAAACATACACAAATTGGATCAATGAGTTGTTGAGTTCACTTAAAAGTCCAACACTTGAAGGATTGAGATTTTGGTTCCATGTTGCCACTGACTATGATGTTGAAAAGTGGCTTCAATATGCAATTCAGAAGAAGGTTCATAAGCTAGAGCTATATTTTGGGCACTCATTTGAATATGTTCTTCCATTGCATTTGTTCAAAGTGGAAAATTTTGACTCCTTATGTGTTTTGAGGTTGAAATTCGTTAACTTGACCAGTGAGATGCTAGAATATTTACTTTGTTGCTGCCCTTCACTTGAAACTTTGAGTTTAAATAGTTCAGGAGTTCCAAATTCTATGAACATTTCTTCTTCTTCAGGTTCATCATTGAAGCTGAAATGTTTAGAGTTGGTGAGGTGTTGGGAGCTGAGGAACCTGGAAATTTGTGCTGAGAATTTGGTGTCATTCAAATACTGTGGACCCCATTTGGACACAGAATTCAGAAGTGTTCCAAGACTTGTGGAAGCAGAATTCGGAGGATCCTATGTGGAGTTCACTAGAGAGAGCTTTCTCTCTCAAATAAAAGTGCTTAAATTGGATATTACACAAAATGTACCTCAAGTGGTCAGTTCTATTTCTTTTATTCCTTGGTTTTCTTTTTTTTTTGGATAAAGTATATTTTTTGTCTTTAATTTGTGACTTTTTAAAAAATATTTCTAATATTTAATTTCATTCAATTTCGTTTCTAATGCTTTCGATTTGTTTCAAAATTATTCATAAACATTAATTTCATCTAAAATGTTAGAGACAAAATTAAAAATGTCTAGAAATAGCTTTGAAAAAAACCAAAGATGCTAGGACAAAATTAAAAAAATTCAAAATATTAAATATAAAATTAAATAAAATTAAATATTAAGAAAT
>NC_029785.2:74494732-74495891 GCF_000816755.2 Arachis ipaensis | reverse complement strand
TATTTAAAAAAAATCACTAATGTTAGAGATAAGAAACATACTTTACTCTTTTTTTTTTCCAAAATCAAAATTTACAAACAACCCCGACAACAATGAGATATTTTGTAGTGTCTAAATAATTTCCAGGTTTATTGGTTATGTCAACTTCCTGAGTTAAAAAACCTCAAGCACTTGGAGTTGGTTACATGTATGGAAGATGGCATCACACTTAGTACTTGTGCTTTGCTATTAAAGGCATCTCCTTCATTGTGGAGGTTCACACTTAAGGTGAATATGTTCGCATCTCTTGCTAAAAAATGCTCAAGAATAGGCCCTTCCTATTTATTTTCTCGTTAATTCAAGAATAGGAACTTTGGTTATGTTAGATGATGATTGATCATAATTTTAGATGCAAATTAGAAAAACAAGTACTATAAGCATTTCCTTATGATTTATGCCCACAAATTGACATCAGCAGACGAATTCATTTTAGAAAATGCACAATATTTAAGATAAATGTGAATCAAACAATAAATTTTTAAGACATAAATGTACGTTTGATGAACTCATTTTGATACATAGTTTTTCTTTTACTTTTTCAATTCTCAAGACTATAGGACTTTTCATTTTGAGTAATATCCTAATCGGTTCTTAAAAAATTTGTAGTTGAACAATTTAATTTTTAACAAATTCTAATAATCAGATTTTGATTAAAAAAAATAGACAAATCAGTATCCATCACTATTTAATAAAAGATATAATAATTCCTAAAATTTTTAAAATTTTTCTATAAAAAAAGAATGAAATAAAATGAGTGGATTTTGTGGGGCAACATGTGAAGTTGAACTAATCATGTACGTGCTTGAGAATGCAGTTCGGCTCCAGAAGATCATTATTGATACAAGGTTTCCAACAAAACCAAAATTGAGACCAATAGGAGAGCATTCCACAAGTTCGGATCGTGAATCAATCCAAAAACGTGCTTTGGAACTACACAAAAAAATACCATCTTCGGTGGAAGTTGTTTGTCTTTAGGATGATGTTAGTGTTAGATGTCAGAGTTAATAGAGACAAAATAACACAATTAAAATTTGTAAGACGAGAAATGAATAGAATTAATAAGAATTTAGACAATAGTAGAAATAATATGATAAAGTGGTAAAATTATAATCTCTCAAAA
>NC_029785.2:74489011-74494557 GCF_000816755.2 Arachis ipaensis | reverse complement strand
ATGCAACACAACATACATTAGCAAATGTTTTAAGCATCTATATATAGTTTTATAGAAGTAGTGATAAAAAAACAAATAAATCACTACTTGTTTAAATTATCATGATATCAAGTTGATCAACTTAATCTTAACATCATTTAAAACTTGTTCTTAACACATGATTATGTAACAACTCATTCTTTGACTAAGTCAAAGATTACAACTAAGATATCTTATCCAATTTTAACTTTGGTAAAAAACTACTACTGGATATTCTAGACTTCCATATGCTATGTATGTGTATTATCTTCAAGTTGATCAAGTTGTAGCATTATACTTAGACTCTAGTTAAAGTTTTATAATATTCTTTAGTTTTCTTCAAACTCCAACTTGTTCCGCTTGTAACTTCTAGCCATTTTTATTGACTTCAAACTAAAAAGAAAAATATTGCTTCTTCTTTTCACAATCTCATACTCAAATTATTCTTTTGGTGTATTCATGTTGCTCATATTTTCAATAAGCCAAGAAAAGATTTGCACCAATCAAATTTATCTGTATTGATTAGCTATGTCATGATATCTGCAAGATTATCGTTGGTGTGAATTTTCTGCATATATGCAATTTTCATTCCTATACTATTTCACGAACAAAATGATATTGAATGCCTATGTGTTTCATTCTTGAGTGAAAGGCTGGATTCCTTGTAATGTGCAAGACACTCTAACTATCACAAACTATTGAAATCATACCCTAATTGTGTCCAAGTTCCTCTATTAACCTTTGCAACTAAATTGCTTTCTTACAAGATTGTGTAGCTGCCACATATTCAGCTTCTATAGTTGATAATGCTACAATAACTTGCACTTTTGATAACCAGATTGCACCTCCTGTAAGTGTGAACACATAGTTTATAGTAGATTTTTTTTTGTCCAGATTACTACAAAATTCGAGTCAACATATCATTTGACGATATATTCAGATCTTCTAAAACATAAAGTAACATTAGAGGTTTCTTTGCTAACCATCCCAACTAATTTAGTAATATCTGGTCTAGTGCAAATCATGACGTACACAAAGATTTCCACGGCAGATGCATACGGTACTTGAGACATTTTTATCTTCTCTACTTTATTACTAAGATACATCTCAGAATATCATTTAAAATTGATAGGAAGTGGGGTAGATATTGACTTACATTCTTGCATAGTTTCATGTTGAAGAACCGCAAAACCTTTCTCAAATAATTTTCTTGGGATATCTAAATCTTTCTATCTTTTTTGTCTCAACAAATCTGCATCACTAAAATCTTGTCTGCTAATCTCAAATCTTTCACATCAAATTCCCTAGCTAACTGAGCGTTTAGTTCCTCGACACAATATTTGTTGGACTTATTACCACCATGTCATCCACGTACAATAGCAGAAAGATAAAATCATCATTATTAGACCTTTTGTAATAAGTACAATAGTTTGAATGAAGTCTGTGGTAATTAAGGCTAATAATGAAAGAATCAAATCTCTTGTGACAACATCTCAGTACCTGCTTTAAACTGTACAAATATTTGATTAACTTGCAAATTAAGTTTTCTTTTTCTGGTTCTTTAAAGCCTTCTAGTAGGAGCATATATATTTCTTCATCAAGTTCATCGTGAAAAAAGACAGTCTCCACATCTAGTTTCTCTAGATGTAAATCATACACAACACGTATATCAAAAACTACTCTAATTTTAGAAATTTTGACTATAGAAAAAAAATATTTCATTGAAATTAATACTTTCTTTCTGAGCAAATCTCTTCACTACCCATCTTGCACGGTAACATTCTATTTGGTCATGACTGTCACTCTTTATTTTATAGACCCATTTGTTACCAATGACTTTTCTTCCATTTGGGAGTGGGACAAGCTCTCACATCTTATTTTTGCATAGTACTTTCATTTCTCCTTGCATGGTGTCATCCATAAAAAAATCCGAACTTTTTATAGCCTCTTGAAAAGTTGATGATTCTTTATCTTCGGTCACAAAACAATATGCATCATGGAAAGTTATGACATAGTCAGTATTCCATGATGGTCTTCTTATTTCACATATTGTTATGTGAGCTTTAGCTGGTCCTTGTTTAACTTGCTCTTGTTCTACTTTAGAAGACTTTTTCTCTCCAGACTTATCATGCATGTATATTGTAGTAGTTTTTTCATTGCTACTGTTATTTTCTTGCTCCTTTTGCAACTTATTTTTAGCAAATTAACATACATCTCTACTGTAAGACCCGGAAAAAAATAAATAATAGAAAATTAATTAATTAAAAGTGAACTAAGAGGGTTAGAAATTTAAAATTTATAGTTTGAAAAATTACTTTGAAAATCTAACTTGAAAAATTAATTGGAGTGCCAAAATATAATTATTTGTGAAAAAACACGTACCGGCATTATAATTAATTGTACAGACTTAAGTCTATCCGGTGATGCAAAATTTGCAAAATCATAACTCGGCAAGTGCACCGAATCGTATCAAGTAATATCATGGTAAGTGAGTTATTGTTCCCCCGAGGATTAAAGGACTAAGAAACAATGATTAATTGATTATTCTAATTAGACAATAAAAAAACTAGAGTTTCAGAGACAATCATCATAAAACAGTGAATTTAAATAGAAGCAAGTTGTAAATGATTGAAGAGGTGATATGATTAAAAGAGTTAAGGTTCCAAAGATGTTAAAACTTCAGGAAGAATGCTTTTCACTCTTTACTTTGATCATACAAGGTGTATCTATGGCAAATCATAAATAACCAAATTCCAATCCCTTAGTAATTCAATTTCTCTTTTCTTAATAAACCGTCAATTCCTTGATCAATTGATTATGATAAGAGGTGAGGTACGTTCACTGATTTAACATCACACAATTCTTAAGAGCTAAACCAAGTTGATTCGATGTCACTTATCAAGCCCAATTTTAGAACTTAAATAATCATGAGAATAAGTTTTCAAGCTTAATTGTAATAATCAACTTTTCTAAGATGTTAAGAGAATTCAAGTCATATTAGAATTGTTTTCCAATACATTCAAACCCTTGTGATGAAGAACGAAAACTCTTTCTTAAGAAAACATCAATGCATTAATCAAAAGTGGAAAAGCTATAACATTAATCTATTAGAATTAGCAGAGTTCCTAACCTTAACCGAGGAGATTAGTGACTCATAGTGTCTTTGAAAATCAAAGACAATGAATTGAAAATGACTGAAGGCAGAGAAGCACATGTGTGTCTCTTTCCTTTTTATACTAACCCTAAAAAAACTGATTCAGAATTCAAACTAATTCAAAAAGAAACTAAATCCAATTCAATCTAATTAATTAAGTATTAATGACTCTTAATTAGCTAATGATCTTCCTTGTAATTAAAATTCAAAAGTTGGTGCCTTGCTTAGTTGAAATCATGGGCTTGAAACTTCAATCTTGGGCCAACAAAACACTTGAAATTGGAGAGTGGTGCACGAAATTGTGATCTCAACGGCGCCAAAAACTTGGTACGCATGATTGTAATCTCAACTCCTTTTCACAACTCCGCACAACTAACCAGCAAGTGCACTAGGTCGTGCAAGTAATAAACCTTACGTGAGTAAGGGTCGATCCCACGGAGATTGTCGGCTTGAAGCAAGCTATGGTCATCTTGTAAATCTCAGTCAGGAAGATTCAAATGGTAATGAGGTTTTGATAATTAAAATATAAATAAAATATAAAATAAAGATAGAAATACTTATGTAATTCATTGGTGGGAATTCAGATAAGCGTATGGAGATGCTTTGTTCTTTCTGAATCTCTGCTTTCCTACTATCTTCATTCAATCATTCATACTCCTTTCCATGGCAAGCTGTATGTTGGGGGATTACCGTTGTCAATGGCTACCGTCCGTCCTCTCAGTGAAAATGGTCCAAATGCGCTGTCACCGCACGACTAATCATCTGTCGGTTCTCACTCATGTTGGAATAGGATCCATTGATCCTTTTGCGTCTGTCACTACGCCCAACACTCGCGAGTTTGAAGCTCGTCACAGTCATCCCATCCCAGATCCTATTCGGAATACCACAGACAAGGTTTAGACTTTTCGGATCTCAAGAATGCTGCCAATTGATTCTAGCTTATACCACGAAGACTCTGATCGTAAACCAGGAGGCTAAGAGATATGCATTCAAGCTTTTTTTTCATGTAGAATGGAAGTGGTTGTCAGGCACACATTCATAGATGAGAATGGTGATGAGTGTCACATAATCATCACATTCATCATGTTCTTGGGTGCGAATGGATATCTTAGAATAAGAATAAGCTTGAATTGAATAGAAAAATAATAGTACTTTGCATTAATTCATGAGGAACAGCAGAGCTCCACACCTTAATCTATGAGGTGTAGAAACTCCACCGTTGAAAATACATAAGTAGTGAAGGTCCAGCATGGCCGTGAGGCTAGCCCCCTAAACGTGTACAATAGTCTATGATAGCATAAAACTGATCAAGAATGGTCAAAAGATGACAGAAAATAAATTACTAAAAGTAGTTTTTATACTAAACTAGTAGCTAGGGTTACAGAAAATAAGTAACTAAGTGTAGATAGTGCAGAAATCCACTTCCGGGACCCACTTGGTGTGTGCTTGGGCTGAGCATTGAAGCTTTCACGTGTAGAGACTCTTCTTGGAGTTAAACGTTAGCTTTGGTGCCAGTTTGGGCATTTAACTCCAGCTTGTAACTCAGTTCTGGCGTTTAACGCCAGAATAGGGCAGGAAGTTAGCGTTTGAACGCCAGTTTGCATCGTCAAAACTCGAACAAAGTATGAACTATTATATATTTCTGGAAAGCCCAGGATGTCTACTTTCCAACGCAATTGAGAGCGCGCCAATTGGGCTTCTGTAGCTCCAAAAAATCCATTTCGAGTGCAGGGAGGTCAGAATCCAGCAGCATCTGCAGTCCTTTTTCAGCCTCTGAATCAGATTTTTGCTCAAGCGCCTCAATTTCAGCCAGAAAATACCTGAAATTACAAAAAAATACAAAAACTCATAGTAAAGTCCAGAAATGTGAATTTTTCATAAAAACTAATTAAAATATACTAAAAAGTAGCTAGATCCTAATAAAAACTACCTAAATTATCCGCTCATCACAACACCAAACTTAAATTGTTGCTTGTCTCCAAGCAACTGAAAATCAAATAGGATAAAAAAAAGAGAATATACTATAAATTCCAAAATATCAATGAAACTTAGCTCAAATTAGATGAGCGGGACTAGTAGCTTTTTGCCTCTGAACAGTTTTGGCATCTCACTTTATCCTTTGAAGTTCAGAATGATTGGCATCTATAGGAACTCAGAATTTAGATAGTGTTATTGATTCTCCTAGTTCAGTATGTTGATTCTTGAACACAGCTACTTTATGAGTCTTGGTCGTGGCCCTAAGCACTTTGTTTTCCAGTATTACCACCGGATACATAAATGCCACAGACACCTAACTAGGTGAACCTTTTCAGATTGTGACTCAGCTTTGCAAAAGTCCCCAATTAGAGGTGTCCAGAGTTCTTAAGCACACTCT
>NC_029785.2:74488635-74489006 GCF_000816755.2 Arachis ipaensis | reverse complement strand
AGTTACTAGTAGGAATGATAGAGCGTTGGATGAACTCCAACCATCCTCTAGCCACAGGCTTAAGGTCATGCCTTCTCAATTGAACCGGCTTGCCTCTTAAGTCAATTTTCCATTGAGCTCCTTCCACACATATGTCCATGAGGACTTAGTCCAACCTTTGATCAAAGTTGACCCTTCTAGTGTAGGGGCGTGCGTTTTCTTGCATCATTGGCAAGTTGAACGCCAACCTTACATTTTTCGGACTGAAATCTAAGTATTTCCCCCGAACCATTGTAAGCCAATTCTTTGGGTTCGGGTTCATACTTTGATCATGGTTCCTAGTGATCCATGCGTTTGCATAGAACTCTTGAACCATTAAGATTCTGACTTGT
>NC_029785.2:74463164-74488529 GCF_000816755.2 Arachis ipaensis | reverse complement strand
AAGAGATATGGAGGTGATTGGTGAAGGGTATTTGGGGAAGAGTGTTATTAAAAGGTGGGAGAGAGAGAGAGAGAGAGAGGTGGGGTAGGTGGGGATCCTGTGGGGTCCATAGATCCTGAGGGGTCAAGGACTTATCATCCCTACTCTATTTAGGCGTGTAAACGCCCATAGAGTGCAATCCTGGTGTTTAACGCCAGACTGCTGCTTGTTTCTGGCGTTAAACGCCAAGCTGTAGCCTGTTTTTGGCGTTTAATGCCAGCTTGATACTTCTTTCTGGCGTTAAACGCCAGTCTGATGCTTCTTACTGCCGTTTAAACGCCAGTAAGCTCTTCCTCCAGGGTGAGCTGTTTTTATTGCTGTTTTTCATTCTGTTTTTGATTTTTCAGTTGTTTTTATGACTTCACATGATCATCAACCTAAAGAAAACATAAAATAAAAATGGAAAATAAATATATATAATTAATTAACATTGGGTTGCCTCCCAATAAGCACTTCTTTAATGTCAATAGTTTGACAGTGAGCTCTCATGGAGCCTCACAGATAATCAGAGCAGGGTTGGGGCCTCTCAACACCAAACTTAGAGTTTGGTTGTGGCCTCCCAACACCAAACTTAGAGTTTAAATGTAGGGGTTTTGTTTGACTCTGTATTGAGAGAAGCTTTTCATGCTTCCTCTCCATGGTTACAGAAAGAGAACCTTGAGTCTTGAATACAAGGTAGTCCTCATTCAACTGAAGGACCAACTTTCCTCTGTCAACATCAATCACAGCTTTTGCTGTGGCTAGGAAGGGTCTGCCAAGGATGATGGATTCATCCTCATCCTTCCCAGTGTCTAGGATTATGAAGTCAGCAGGGATGTAAAGGCCTTCAACCTTCACTAGCACATCCTCTACTAGTTCATAAGCCTGTTTCATTGATTTGTCTGCCATCTCTAGTGAGATTCTTGCAGTTTGTACCTCAAAGATTCCCAGTTTCTCCATTACAGAGAGTGGCATGATGTTTATCCTTGTTCCCAGGTCACATAGAGCCTTCTCAAAGGTCATGGTGCCTATGGTACAAGGTATGAAGAATTTTCCAGGATCCAGTTTCTTCTGTGGTAATGTCTGCCTCATTAATGGATTCAGTTCATTGGTGAACAAGGGGGGTTCATCCTCCCAAGTCTCATTACCAAATAACTTGACATTCAGCTTCATGATTGCTCCTAGATACTTAGCAACTTGCTCTTCAGTGATGTCTTCATCCTCGTCAGAGGAAGAATATTCATCAGAGCTCATGAATGGCAGAAGGAAGTTCAATGGAATCTCTATGGTCTCTGTATGAGCCTCAGATTCCTTTGGTTCCTTAAAGGGAAACTCCTTTCTGTCCAGAGGATGTCCCATGAGGCTTTTCTCATTGGGACTCACATCCTCCTCACTCTCTCCAGGTTCGGCCATGTTGGTTATGGTTATGACCTTGCACTCTCTCTTGGGATTTTCTTCTGTATTGGTTGGGAGAGTACTAGGAGGAGTTTTAGTAATCTTCTTACTCAGCTGACCCACCTGTGCCTCCAAATTTCTAATGGAGGACCTTGTTTCATTCATGAAACTTAGTGTTATCTTGGATAGATCAGAGACTATGGTTGCCAGGCCAAAATGGCTCTGTTCAGATTTCTCTATCTGTTGCTGAGAAGATGATGGAAAAGACTTGCTATTGCTAAACCTATTTTTTCCACCATTATTATTGAAGCCTTGTTGAGGCTTCTGTTGGTCCTTTCATGAGAAATTTGGATGATTTCTTCATGAAGGATTATAGGTGTTTCCATAGGGTTCTCCCATGTAATTCACCTCTACCATTGCAGGGTTCTCAGGATCATAAGCTTCTTCTTCAGAATATGCTTCTTTAGTACTGTTGGATGCAGCTTGCAATTCATTCAGACTCTGAAAAATCATATTGACTTGCTGAGTCAATATTTTGTTCTGAGCTAATATGGCATTCAGAGTATAAATTTCAAGAACTCCCTTCTTCTGAGGCATCCCATTGTTCACAGGACTCCTCTCAGAGGTATACATTAACTGGTTATTTGCAACCATTTCAATGAGTTCCTGAGCTTCTACAGGGATTTTCTGATGAAGAGATCCTCCTGCAGAATGGTCCAATGACATTTTTGACAACTCAGATAAACCATCATAGAATATACATATGATGCTCCATTCTGGAAGCATGTCAGTAGGACACCTTTTGATCAATTGCTTATATCTTTCCCAAGCTTCATAGAGGGACTCACCTTCCTTCTGTCTGAAGGTTTGGATTTCCACTCTAAGCTTGCTCATCTTTTGAGGTGGAAAGAATTTGGTCAGGAAAGCAATGACTAGCTTTTCCCAAGAGTTCAGGCTTTCCTTAGGTTGTGAATCCAACCATGTTCTAGCTCTGTCTCTTACAGCAAAAGGGAAAAGCATAAGCCTGTAGACCTCGGGATCAACTCCATTGGTCTTGACAGTGTCACAGATTTGCAAGAATTCAGCTAAGAATTGATGAGAATCTTCCATTGAAAGTCCATGAAACTTGCAATTCTGTTGCATTAGAGAAACTAATTGAGGCTTAAGCTCAAAGTTGTTTGCTCCAATGGTAGGAATTGAGATGCTTCTTCCATAGAAATTAGAAGAGGGTGCAATAAAGTCACCAAGCATCTTCCTTGCATCTCCACCATTGTTATTGGGTTCGGCCATGTCTCTTTCTTTTTCAAAAATTTCTGTCAGGTCCTCTCCAGAGGGTTGTGCTTTGTTCCTTCTGAATCTCTGCTTTCCTACTGTCTTCATTCAATCATTCATACTCCTTTCCATGGCAAGCTGTATGTTGTGGGATCACCGTTGTCAATGGCTACCGTCTGTCCTCTCAGTGAAAATGGTCCAAATGTGCTGTCACCGCACGGCTAATCATCTTTTGGTTCTCACTCATGTTGGAATAGGATCCATTGATCCTTTTGCGTCTGTCACTACGCCCAACACTCGCGAGTTTGAAGCTCGTCACAGTCATCCCATCCCAGATCCTACTCGGAATACCATAGACAAGGTTTAGACTTTCCGGATCTCAAGAATGCTGCCAATTGATTCTAGCTTATACCACGAAGACTCTGATCGTGAACCAGGAGGCTAAGAGATATGCATTCAAGCTCTTTTTCATGTAGAACGGAAGTGGTTGTCAGGCACGGATTTATAGGTGAGAATGGTGATGAGTGTCACATAATCATCACATTCATCATGATCTTGGGTGTGAATGGATATCTTAGAATAAGAATTAGCTTGAATTGAATAGAAAAATAATAGTACTTTGCATTAATTCATGAGGAATAGCAGAGGTCCACACCTTAATCTATGAGGTGTAGAAACTCCACCGTTGAAAATACATAAGTAGTGAAGGTCCAGGCATGGTCGTGAAGCTAGCCCCCTAAACGTGTACAATAGTCTATGATAGCATAAAACTGATCAAGGATGGTCAAAAGATGACGTAAAATAAATCACTAAAAGTAGTTTTTATACTAAACTAGTAGCTAGGGTTACAGAAAATAAGTAACTAAGTGCAGATAGTGTAGAAATCCACTTTCGGGGCCCACTTGGTGTGTGCTTGGGCTGAGCATTGAAGCTTTCACGTGTAGAGACTCTTCTTAGAGTTAAACGCCAGCTTTGGTGCCAGTTTGGGCGTTTAACTCCAGCTTGTAACTCAATTTTGGCGTTTAACGCCAGAATAGGGCAGGAAGTTGGCGTTTAAACGCTAGTTTGCGTCATCAAAACTCGGGCAAAGTATGGACTATTATATATTTCTGAAAATCCCAGGATGTCTACTTTCCAACGCAATTGAGAGCGCACCAATTGGGATTCTGTAGCTCAAAAAAATCCATTTCGAGTGCATGGAGGTCAGAATCCAACAGCATCTGCAGTCCTTTTTCAGCCTCTGAATCAGATTTTTGCTCAGGTCCCTCAATTTCAGCCAGAAAATACCTGAAATCACAGAAAAACACACAAAGTCATAGTAAAGTCCAGAAATGTGAATTTTGCACAAAAACTAATAAAAATATACTAAAAAATAGCTAGATCCTACTAAAAACTACCTAAAAATAATGCCAAAAAGCGTATAAATTATCCGCTCATCAGAGATATTAGTGTAGGATTAGGAAGGATTAGTGAAGGATCCAAAGCTTTGAGAGTTGGGCCAATACCATGCGTTATGCGCATGCTTCTTGAGTTATACGCAAGGCCTTCAATT
The DNA here is from genome assembly GCF_000816755.2 of Arachis ipaensis. Taxonomy (NCBI): domain Eukaryota; kingdom Viridiplantae; phylum Streptophyta; class Magnoliopsida; order Fabales; family Fabaceae; genus Arachis; species Arachis ipaensis. The sequence continues at coordinate 74,484,292 of NC_029785.2, read as the reverse complement.
TGGGATTCTTGGCCTCTGTTTGGATTAGGCATTATACGCAAGAATTCTCATGTATAACGCGGGAATTCCCAAGTATAACGCAAGAATTCATGCAAGGAGGAGGTTGTGCTAGATACATGTTCACTATAAACTATTATATATCATTGGAAAGCTCTAGATGTTAGCTTTCTAATGCCACTAACCACTTTATTTAGACCTCTATAGCTCAAGTTATACTCATTGGAGTATAAAAAAGTCAGAGGGGTTTAGTCTGTGCGTTATACGCAGAAATTCTCATGTTATATGCCAAATGCCATGTGTATAACACATGGGCTTTTTTTTGCTACTGGAGGGGGTATTTTGGTGCATTATACACACCATTCCATGCATATAATGCATGGTATTCTTCTTGACCACTAGAGGTGTGAAATTTAATGCGTTATATGAACCACTCCTTCTGTATAATGCATGGCCTTGCTTGGACATTCCAGGGGCTTTCTTTGTTGCATCTTTGGTTCAGAAAGCTCTCTGTTTGGTTCTTTCTTCCTCTGTCTCTTAGTGTCTTGGTTCCTAGCCTCTCTTCCTCTTTGCTTCTAGTGCTTCTTTTGCTTGCTTCTTTTCATCTTTATTCTTGCTTATTTTCAACACTTACCTACATATACCAAAACTCAAAGCAACTTCAAGAAATATTGATTAAAGAATTGAAAATCTCAATTATAACAAATAATTCATTAACTTTATTGAAAGAAATACTAAACAAAATAACTAAGGATGCTCATGCATCATCTGGTACTGCATATGAGAAAAATAAAAATATAGGATTGACTAGAAAAATATTTATGATATGAACCAAAATACTTATCTTAAAAATTTTGTCCCTAGGTAGGGCCAATGGGCAAACATTACAAAATTGCCCCTATGTATATATGTATGACCTGATGTGTGGAAAACGATCCAACACAAAACTCACCGGCAAGTGTACCGGGTCGCATCAAGTAATAATAACTCACATGAGTGAGGTCGATCCCACAGGGATTGAAGGATTGAGCAATTTTAGTTTAGTGGTTGATTTAGTCAAGCGAATCAAGTATTGGTTGAGTTGGTTGTAATTTGCAGAAACTAAATTGCTTAAATGTAAAGGGAGAGGGGAGAATTGCAGTATTTTAAAGAACAGGAAAGTAAAAGTGCTGAATCTTAAAGAACAAGTAAAGTAAATTGCAAAAACTTAGATTGCAAGAAATGTAAATGGCTAAAACTTAAAGTGCAAGAAATGTAAATTTGCTTGAATTATAAAAGAAATTGGGAATTGGGATTGCAGAATTTAAACAAGAACAAATAAATTGCATTAAACAAAAGAGTAGAAGATGATTTGGATTAAAGTTGATCTCAAACAGAAGGGTAAAATGCTTTGAAAAGTAAACAGAAAATGACTTGTGCTTAATTTGCAGCAATGTAAAAGAGGTTGAAGATCTCAGGAGTGGAAGAGACTAGATAACAAGTCTAGATCTCAAATCCTTCCTTGATCCAACAAGAAAAATTGCAAAAGAAGTAAAGAAAAATAAATTGCAGAATTAAAGAGAAGATGAAGCAGTAAAGTAAACAGAAATGGAAATTCAATTATGCAGAGAAAGTAAACAAGAGATCTCAAGGTAAGATTGAAACAGAAGTTCTTCAATTCTTCACCCAAGATCCAAAGCAAGAAAAGTAAAGAGTGCTCAAGCAAGAACAAGGAAGAAGAGAGATCAATTCTCCTTCCCAATTCTCTAAGATCTAAATTCAAAAAGTAAAAGCTCCAAATGAAAATGAAAATTAAAAGGAAAAATTCAAAGTAAAGTCTAGAGGTGAAAAGGTAAAAAAAAAGGTAAAAAGGTCCTAATTACATCAAATTAGCTCCTATTTATACACTTTCTATTCTTGGATTTTGAAATTTGGATGGGCTTTTAATTTGGTGAAGATTTGAATTTAATTGGATTTTTGATTGATTTTTCAGCCCATGAAGAATTTGCTTCCAGGGGGATGCTCAGCTCAAGTGGGGAGCTGAGCATTGATGCTTAGTGTGAGGACCCTTTGTAGCGTGCAATTGTTGGGGGAAGCATCAGGGGAATGCTCAGCTCACAAATTGTTGAAAAATTGTTGCCTTGGTGCCTTGGTGAAAAATTATTGCACGCTGCCCTCCCTGGACCGTGTCAAGATGCGCGCTCCACTCCCCCTGGCCCGTGTCAAAGTGCTTGTGAGATGCACCAAGGGTAGCGCTCAGCTCTCCAAGTGAGTTGAGCCTTGGTGCTCACAAGGAGGGGTCCTTGGTTCGAAACTTGATGAGTGCATGCGCTGGAGCTTTTCCTTGGTTTTCTTGTGGTTCCTTACTCCTTGCTTCCTCTAGGTGCTGAGTTCGAATCCTGGATGATGCATTTGGCCATTTTTGGCTTATTTCCTCTTGTGATTAGCGCTCCCCCAACCCCCTTTGGTCATCGGTTCAAATCTTGGAGAATGCACTTGTCAAACAATTTCCTTGAATTTATTTGGATGCATGCCCGATAATGCTCACTTGGTGAGCTGAGCTTGGTCTTTCCTTTCCTTGTTTCATGGCCTCATATTGTGCTCAGCTCACAAAGTGAGCAGAGCATTGTGCCTTGGTTCCTTGAGAGAAAATGTAGCGCTCTCTTGGTGAGCATGGTGCTCTTGGAGTGAGCTTCATGGTTTTCCTTCATTGTTGCGCCACACTTCTTCCTTCCTTGGCCACACTTTTTCTTCCTTGGGCCACGCTTCTTAGGCCACGTTTTCTTCTTTTCTTCTTTTCTTCACCTACAATTAATCAAAACAACCAATCAAGGTATCACCAAATTCACAAGGTTTATAAATCATAAAAAAATCAATGAAATTTAGCTTAAACCTCATGATTTAGCATCAATTAAATGGTGGTTGTTTGATTTAAAGAAGTCATGCATTTCCATTCTAAATTACTTACTTAGAATGTAAGAAAGTGCATAAAACCAAAAAAAAATAAAGAAAAAGGCTAGTAAAACTAGGCTAAGATGACTTGTCATCACAACACCAAACTTAAAACTTGCTTGTCCCCAAGCAAGCATCAAACATAAGAGAAGATAGAATGAAATAGATAAGGCTATATGTTCTTATTCAGCAGATAGTTGAATTTGGTCTATGGGGTTTTATGCAGATCAAAAGTTGCTCATTTATTGCTTGCTGTCAAAACAAACAATGTTTCTTTAAGGGTTCACCAAAGTTGCTGCTATAACTCCTCACTTTTTGCTCATTTCCCTTGTTAGTTTTTCCTTTTTCTCTTTTGCATAAAGAGCTTATTACTTATTGAAGGCTTGGTGGCAAATGTTGCAGTGGCCTTTGGCTTAATTTCACTCAACATTTCTTCACCACAGACACATGGCTCACCTTTTTCTTCCTAGGATCATTGATGCCCAGCATCTCTTTGGATCACTAAATGTTTTGTAGCTAGGTTGCTCTTTATTGTGGACTTTCAGTTGGCAATCCCAAATCAGTTGATCTAAGTTGCCAAGTTTTGAGATACTCCTTAGAACTTACTTGTCCAAGCATATCCTAGTACATAAACACCACAGGCATATGTCCTAGAGTCCAAGCTCTTGGTGTCTAGCCTTATTGTTTGTTTCTTTGCCAACTTTTGGCTTTTCTTCTTCTTTTTCTTTCTGTTTTGGTTTATTTTCAAGGGACCTTCAATAATTGAGAAATAATAGCAGCAAACTAGCTTAGGCTTCAAGTAACAAGTCATTTTGCAGCAGTTATTCTATGAGCTATCAATTAAATCAAACACATATACCACCACTAACTTTTATTCTAACTTTTGCAACATTGAACAATTACTTTTTTAAACCAAACATCTCTCTTTTATTCAAACAGCAAGGGAAAACAAAACAAAGCATTCAAGTTGATGAATGATGACAATTATTATGCAGATAACTTTCAAGCAAAAATTATGCAGATAGCTTTCTTTTTCATCATGTACTTCCACTTGCAACTAAATAATCATTTTAGCCAGACATAAAGGGCTCTCTGAATTCAATCATTACACAACAACAAGGATCAAGTATAAATACAACCTGTTGGGTTGCAGCTTTTCATTCTTCCTTCTGTTTGTTTCTTTTGAGTTGTAATGCAAGTGTTCTTTAATTTGTTGGCTATTTTCCTGCCTGCTTCTCAAATGTTGCTTGCTGTTCAACCCTTTTAGGTATTGGTAAATCTGCAAAGCTTATGTGTGGGCTCTTGAACTTACTTTGGTGTGTGAACACCAAACTTAGTTCCTTGCCACTGTTTCTCATGCAACAATTTATATGTAAAATCTTTTTTCCTTTCTCATGCAACCAAACTTAGGTTGCCTCCCAACAAGCGCTCTTTTATTGTCACTAGCTTGACATCCTCTATGCTTGTTCAAGTAAGATTCTGAACTTCTTTTTCCTTGTCCCATTGTCCTCCTAAGTAAGGCTTTGCTCTGTGCCCATTTGCTGTGAAGTGGTTCTGTGTAGCTTCATCTAGCAACTCAAGACTTCCATAGGGAAAAACTTTTGTTACTAGATATGGACCTGTCCATTTGGACTTGAGCTTGCCAGGGAAGATCTTGAGCCTTGAGTTATACAGGAGCACTTGCTGACCTTGCTTGAACTCTTTCTTTGAGATCTTCTTGTCATGCCACCTCTTAGCTCTTTCCTTGTATATCTTGGCACTCTCATAAGCTTTTAGTCTAAACTCATCCAACTCATTTAGTTGTAGCAGCCTCTTTTCTCCTGCTGCTTGAGAGTCAAGGTTGAGGAGTTTAGTGGCCCAAAAAGCTTTATGTTCAAGCTCTACCGGGAGGTGACAAGATTTTCCATATAATAGCTGAAATGGGGATTTTCCAATGGGAGTTTTAAAAGCTGTCCTGTATGCCCAGAGTGTATCTTCTAGCTTCCTGGCCCAATCTTTCATTGTGCTTCCCACTGTTTTCTCTAAGATTTTCTTCAATTCTCTATTTGCTAATTCAGCCTGGCCATTGGTCTGAGGATGGTATGGTGTGGCTATTTTATGGATTACTCCATATTTGTGGAAGAGTTTCTCCATTTTCTTGTTGCAGAAGTGACCACCACCATCGCTGACAAGACCCTTGGGCACTCCATATCTAGTGAAAATCTGTTTTTTGAGGAACTGAAGAACAATCTGTGCATCACAAGTGGTTGTGGCTATGGCTTCACCCACTTGGAGACATATTCCACTGCCACCAAGATGTATCTGAAAGAGTAAGAAGGGGGAAAAGGTCCCATGAAATCAATGCCCCATAGGTCAAATAGCTCTACTTCCAAGATGAAATTTTGAGGCATCTCATTCTTTTTTGTCAATCCTCCAGCTCTTTGGCATTCATTGCATTGGTGAACAAACTCTCTGGCATCCTTGAAGATAGTTGGCCAATAGAAGCCACTTTGTAGTACCTTTGCAGCTATTCTCTCTGGTCCAAAGTGCCCACCGTATGCTGATCCATGACAATACCACAATATATCCTTTACTTCATTTTCAGGGACACACCTCCTAATCATTCCATCAGAGCACCTCTTGAATAAGAAGGGTTCGTCCCACAAGAACTTCCTTGCTTCATTGAGTAGCTTTTTCACTTGTTGCTTGGAGAATTCTTGAGGTATCTTCCTTCCTACTTTGTAATTTGCTATGTCAGCAAACCAAGGTGCTTGTTGAACTTGGAACAAGTGCTCATCAGGGAAATTCTCATTTACTTGCTGTCGTCTATCTTGATAGGCTTCTTGTGGTACTCTTGATAAATGATCTGCCACTTGATTTTCACTTCCCTTCCTATCTTTTACTTCAATGTCAAACTCTTGTGGTAGCAACACCCACCTAATAAGCCTTGGCTTTGAATCCTGTTTAGACATTAAATACTTGAGAGCAGCATGGTCAGTGTACACTATAACTTTTAAGCTAATCAAGTATTGTCTAAACTTATCAAATGCATAAACAATTGCCAAAAGTTCTTTCTCAGTGGTTGTATAATTTTTCTGTGTTTCATTTAACACTTTGCTGGCATAATATATGACATGGTGCAACTTATCTTTCTTTTGTCCTAGCACAGCGCCAATAGCAAGGTCACTTGCATCACACATAAGTTCAAAAGGTAGGTTCCAATCAGAGGGTGTGATGATTGGTTCTGTGATGAGTTTTTTCTTTAAGGTTTCAAAGGCATGCTTACAATCGCCATCAAAGATGAAAGGGTTGTCAACCACTAGCAAATTGCTCAATGGCTTTGCTATTTTTGAAAAATTTTTGATGAACCTTCTGTAGAAACCAGCATGCCCAAGAAAACTCCTTACTGCTTTCACATTAACGGGTATAGAAATTTTTTCAATAATTTCTATTTTAGCTTTGTCAACTTCTATACCTTTGCATGACACTTTATGCCCAAGAACTATCCCTTCAGGAACCATGAAATGGCATTTTTCCCAGTTCAAGACCAAGTTAGTTTCTTGGCATCTTTTCAAAACAAGAGTTAAATGATGCAAACAAGTATTGAATGAATATCCAAAGACAGAAAAATCATCCATGAAGACTTCTAAAAATTTTTCAACCATATCAGAGAAAATGGAAAGCATACACCTCTAAAATGTGGCTGGGGCGTTGCATAGCCCAAAGGGCATCCTCCTGTATGCAAAAACTCCAAACGGACATGTGAAGGCAGTCTTCTCCTGGTCCTTGGGGTCTACCATGATTTGATTGTAGCCAGAATACCCATCCAAGAAGCAATAATAGGCATGGCCGGCCAATCTTTCCAGCAACTGATCAATGAATGGGAGAGGAAAATGATCTTTCCTTGTGGCATCATTCAACCTTCTATAATCTATGCACATCCTCCACCCAGTCACTGTTCTAGTGGGGATCAGCTCATTCTTCTCATTGGTGATAACCGTCATTCCTCCTTTCTTTGGTATAACCTGAACCAGACTCACCCATGAGCTGTTAGAAATTGGAAAAATTATTCCAACATTCCATAGCTTCATGACTTCTTTTTGAACTACCTCCTTCATGGCTGGGTTAAGCCTTCTTTGGGGTTGAACCACAGGCTTTGATTCTTCTTCCAGCAAAATTTTATGCATACAAATGGCTGGGCTAATGCCTTTGATATCGTCAATTGTCCAACCCAAGGCTGCTTTGTGAGCTTTCAACACTTCAATCAGTCTTGTTTCTTCTTCCATATTCAATGAAGAGTTAATGATCACTGGTAGGGTCTCTTCTTCTCCCAGGAACACATATTTGAGGTGAGGGGGAAGAGGTTTCAATTCCTGTTTTGGCTTCTCTTTCTCATTATCTTTACTAGAGATTTCTACCACTTCTTCTTCTTGTTGCTCATGACAAGTGGCTTCTAATATTTCCTCCACCAGACTTTCTATCATATCCACCTTCATGTAGTTCTCTTGTTCAGGGGGGTGTTGCATTGATTTGAAGACATTAATGACCATTTGCTCATTATGCACCCTAAAGATCATCTCTCCCTTTTCTACATCAATAATGGCTCTGGCTGTGGCTAAAAATGGTCTTTCCAAGATGATTGAGTTGTTTCCTTCTTCCTCGGTATCTAAAATTACAAAGTCTGCAGGGAAGATAAACTCTCCAACCTTCACTAACAGGTTTTCCACAATGCCATTGGGTGTCTTGATTGATCTATCAGCCATCACCAAAGACATCTGGGTAGGTTTGAGTTCTTCTATGGCAAGCTTCCTCATCATTGATAGCGGCATCAGATTAATGCTAGCACCAAGGTCACAGAGAGCTTTGTCTAAGGTCATTTTGCCTATGGTACATGAAACTACAAAGCTCCCAGGATCTTTGAGCTTTGGTAGGATACATCCTTGAATCACAGCACTACATTCTTCAGTGAGAAGTATAGTTTCCTTCTCTTGCCAACTCCTCTTCTTGTTGATAAGCTCCTTCAAAAACTTTGCATACAAGGGCATTTGTTCCAAAGCTTCAGCCAGTGGAATGTTTATCTCTAATTTCTTGAAGATTTCAAGAAACTTAGGGAATTGTTGGTCTTTAGTCTCCTTGTTGAACCTTTGGGGGTATGGTAATGGAGGTGTAAAGCTCTTCTCCACTTGCTGCTGTCCTGGAGCCAGCTCTCCCATGTTCTGCTTCCCTTTTCTCAAATTTTGTGGTTGCTTATCCTTTTCTTTGAGCTCCTCTGAGGTTTGCTTGCTTGCTGTCTCCTCCTTGTCATTGGTTGCCTCTTCTTCAGCTTGTTTCTTGTCACTTTCTTTTGGCTTCTTAGTTGCTTCTTCGGTTTTCACCAGGATCTTTTCACTCCTTAGTTGTATTGCCTTGCACTCCTCTTTTGGATTAGTAATAGTGTCACTTGGTAGTGAGCTTGATGGCCTTTCAATGGTGATCTGTTTGGAGAGTTGTCCAATTTGCCTTTCTATATTTTTCATGGAGGCTTCCTGGTTCCTCAATGTTATCTCTTGGTGCTTCATCATCTTTTCCATTAAGAGCTCCAAGTTATTAATCCTCTGAGAGTCTTGTGAGATTGGTTGATTGTGGGGTGTTGAGGGTTGAGGATAAGTGTTTTGATTTGAGGCTTGGTTATTGGATGGATGATGGTTAGAATTGGGGTAGGTGTTTTGTGGTTTTCTGTATGTGGCTTGGCTATTATTCTATTGGTTGTTTTGGTTTGTATTTTTCCAACTGTTTTGGTTTGAGTTTCTCTGCCATGGCTACTGAGTTTGATTGTGGTTGTCTCCCCATCTGAGGTTGGGATGGTTCTTCCATGAAGGGTTGTAAGTATCACCATAGACTTCATTTGGCCCAGAATTTTGGTTGTGCATGTACTGGACTTGTTCTTGCTGTTGCTCCTCTTGAGTTTCTTCATTTTGCCCCATATGGTTGATGGTTGGCTTGTGTTAACTGCTGCAACTTGGAGATTATCAATCCTCTTGGCCATTTGCTCAAATTGTTGTTGAATTTGCTGCTGCATCATTTTGTTTTGAGCCAAGATTGAGTCCACTCCTTCCAACTCTATCACTCCTTTCCTCTGTGATGGTTGGCGTTGTCTTTGGTGAGCAAAGAAGTACTGATTGTTGGCCACCATGTCAATGAGATTTTGGGCTTCCTCTGTAGTTTTCATGAGTTGCAAAGAACCTCCAGCTGAATGATCTAAGGCCTCTTGAGATTTCAGTGTCAAGCCTTCATAAAAATTTTGCAATCTATCCCACTCAGTGAATATTCCAGGAGGACATTTCCTGAATAAAGCCTTGTATCGTTTCCATGCTTCATACAAAGGCTCAGCATCCATTTGTGTGAATGTTTGTACTTCAGTCTTCAATCTAATAACCCTCTGAGGTGGGTAGAATTTGGCAAGGAACTTGGTTACCAGATCATCCCAGTTGTCTATGCTGTCCCTTGGGAAAGATTCTAACCATTGAGTAGCTTTGTCTCTGAGAGAAAATGGAAATAATAGCAGTTTGTAGATGTCAGGATGCACTCCATTGGTTTTGGCCGTGTCACAGATCCTCAAGAAAGTGGATAAGTGTTGGTTGGGGTCTTCAAGTGGTCCTCCTCCATAAGAGCAATTATTTTGAACTAAAGTGATGAGTTGTGGCTTTAGTTCAAAATTATTTGCATTAACATTTGGGGTTAAGATGCTGCTTCCACAATGCCTAGGATTTGCAAAAGTATAGGAAGCCAAAACTCTCCTCTGTAGTGGATTGTTGTTGTTATTGGCTGCTCCTTCTGGTGGATTTGGTGGATTGGTTGAATATTCCTTTATGTCTTGAAACTCTTCTTCTCCAACAATGCCTTTCCCTCTTTCAGCTCTTCTTAATCTCCTGAGAGTTCGTTCGTCTTGTTCCTGAAAGGTGGGTATGGCTCTTCTTGTACCTGACATACAAACAAAACACAAGAAACACACAAAACCAGTGACACTTCAATCTATTTATAGAATGAGGTTTTAGTTAGCTTAAGCAAAAATTCAAACAGTTAGCGGGTTAAGAACGAAAAATAAAGAAACAGTAAGGAAAGAAATGCTTGATCTAGATCTTCACTACACTTAATCATTGTCAATCTAATTCAATTCCCTGGCAACGGTGCCAAAAACTTGATGTGTGGAAAACGATCCAACACAAAACTCACCGGCAAGTGTACCGGGTCGCATCAAGTAATAATAACTCACATGAGTGAGGTCGATCCTACAGGGATTGAAGGATTGAGTAATTTTAGTTTAGTGGTTGATTTAGTCAAGCGAATCAAGTATTGGTTGAGTTGGTTGTAATTTGCAGAAACTAAATTGCTTAAATATAAAGGGAGAGGGGAGAATTGCAGAATTTTAAAGAACAGGAAAGTAAAAGTGCTGAATCTTAAAGAACAAGTAAAGTAAATTGCAGAAACTTAGATTGCAAGAAATGTAAATGGCTGAAATTTAAAGTGCAAGAAATGTAAATTTGCTTGAATCATAAAAGGAATTGGGAATTGGGATTGTAGAATTTAAACAAGAACAAATAAATTGCATTAAACAAAAGAGTAGAAGATGATTTGGATTAAAGTTGATCTCAAACAGAAGGGTAAAATGCTTTGAAAAGTAAACAGAAAATGACTTGTGCTTAATTTGTAGCAATGTAAAAGAGGTTGAAGATCTCAGGAGTGGAAGAGACTAGATAACAAGTCTAGATCTCAAATCCTTCCTTGATCCAACAAGAACAATTGCAAAAGAAGTAAAGAAAAGTAAATTGCAGAATTAAAGAGAAGATGAAGCAGTAAAGTAAACAGAAATGGAAATTCAATTATGCAGAGAAAGTAAACAAGAGATCTCAAGGTGAGATTGAAACAGAAGTTCTTCAATTCTTCACCCAAGATCCAAAGCAAGAAAAGTAAAGAGTGCTCAAGCAAGAACAAGGAAGAAGAGAGATCAATTCTCCTTCCCAATTCTCTAAGATCTAAATTCAAAAAGTAAAAGCTCCAAATGAAAATGAAAATTAAAAGGAAAATTCAAAGTAAAGTCTAGAGGTGAAAAGGTAAAAAAAAAAGGTAAAAATGTCCTAATTACATCAAACTAGCTCCTATTTATACACTTTCTATTCTTGGATTTTGGAATTTGGATGGGCTTTTAATTTGGTGAAGATTTGAATTTAATTGGATTTTTGATTGATTTTTCAGCCCATGAAGAATTTGCTTCCAGGGGGATGCTCAGCTCAAGTGGGGAGCTGAGCATTGATGCTTAGTGTGAGGACCCTTTGTAGCGTGCAATTGTTGGGGGAAGCATCAGGGGAATGCTCAGCTCACAAATTGTTGAAAAATTGTTGCCTTGGTGCCTTGGTGAAAAATTGTTGCGCGCTGCCCTCCCTGGACCGTGTCAAGATGCGCGCTCCACTCCCCCTGGCCCGTGTCAAAGTGCTTGTGAGATGCACCAAGGGTAGCGCTCAGCTCTCCAAGTTTGCTGAGCCTTGGTGCTCACAAGGAGGGGTCCTTGGTTTGAAACTTGATGAGTGCATGCGCTGGAGCTTTTCCTTGGTTTTCTTGTGGTGCCTTGCTCCTTGCTTCCTCTAGGTGCTGAGTTCAAATCCTGGATGATGCATTTGGCCATTTTTGACTTATTTCCTCTTGTGATTAGCGCTCCCCCAACCCCCTTTGGTCATGGGTTCAAATCTTGGAGAATGTACTTGTCAAACAATTTCCTTGAATTTATTTGGATGCATGCCCGATAATGCTCACTTGGTGAGCTGGGCTTGGTCTTTCCTTTCCTTGTTTCTTGGCCTCATATTGTGTTCAGCTCACAAAGTGAGCAGAGCATTGTGCCTTGGTTCCTTGAGAGAAAATGTAGCGCTCCCTTGGTGAGCATGGTGCTCTTGGAGTGAGCTTCATGGTTTTCCTTCATTGTTGCGCCACACTTCTTCCTTCCTTGGCCACACTTTTTCTTCCTTGGGCCACGCTTCTTAGGCCACGCTTTCTTCTTTTCTTCTTTTCTTCACCTACAATTAATCAAAACAACCAATCAAAGTATCACCAAATTCACAAGGTTTATAAATCATAAAAAATCAATGAAATTTAGCTTAAACCTCATGATTTAGCATCAATTAAATGGTGGTTGTTTGATTTAAAGAAGTCATGCATTTCCATTGCAAATTACTTACTTAGAATGTAAGAAAGTGCATAAAACCAAATAAAAATAAAGAAAAAGGCTAGTAAAACTAGGCTAAGATGACTTGTCATCATGACCTATTCACAATTTTAATTCATTCCACCCTTAGAGAAAGAGAAAGCCATGAGAAAGAGAAGGGAAGAGAGAAACCCTTTGCCCTAACATTATTCATCCCTTCCTTCAAATCCACATATCTCACAAACCGTAGCTCCGGTCGAGGATCCGTTTATGGTTACATGACTACCTCGTTGTTCTCTTCAATTCTGCACCACTTTTGCGGTGAGTATTTGCGAGAACTCTGACGGCTGGTGCTGGTTCTGGTTATGTTTCTATTTTGATTGGAGAGTTAAGGAAATGTGAGAATTTTTGACTTAGACTTAGAATCCCTTATGATAGTTGTCAAGTTATGCATTAGAGAGAATTTAAGATGTATAAAATGATGTGTAGAATTAAGATTGCTTAGTGAGTTCGTGTTGTTTTATATAGTATCTATTGGCACTTTTACCGTACTAGGAAACCATGGGTTGGGAGTTCTCATTCTTCATATATCTCTTGTTTTTCAGATACAGGTCCAGGTGCTCAGTAATGAGCTATGATATACCTGACAGATGGCGAAGATCATTGGACTCTGTTTATATTTTGTTTAGATTCTCTTTGCACATATTTTGAAAAACATATATGTATATATTTATTCATTTTGAGAACTTGCCTATAGAGGCCTTATGTTATTTTTGGAGAGATAGAAAAACACTGTTGTCAAACTGATTTTTAATTCTGTAACCCTAGCCGGCCTAAACTTCGTAGGTTGCGACTAGTGGCCTATTTACTTATGCTTATGTGTATATATCCTGTTCTTATTTTGTTATTCCTTAATGCTTTACTTTATATCATTTTCAAATGCGCCTTATCTTTCTTTTATCGATGCATGAGTATTTTCGATTCGCGATTTTATTTTACTCCTTTTTAGGCTTCTCGTCTAATACTTTCTTTCAACTATATATATATATATATATATATGTATGTATGTATGTATGTATGTATGTATGTATGTATGTATGTATGTATTATAAAATCCACCTTGAGAGTCGTACCACCTTATTATTATTGACTTAGGACTCGAGTATAAGGATTTGAATATTAGGGTATTGTATTATGGTATCTGAGCAGTTTGTCTTTGTAAGCCTGAGGGATCGACTATTTATGCTTTAATGCATACTCTAAATGGTTCCTGTGCTCTTTAGGATATCTGATTGATATGTTTAGCATGAAGTTCATGAGTATACTGATGAGAGGACTTTTGCGTGGTCTAGAAATTTGCGGATAAATCCTCTTTGCAAGTATAGTTTCTAAACCTTCAAAAGTCCTTTCATACAAACGTTTTAGTTGTCACAAGTAACAAACCCCTTTTAAAATTGATAACCGAGTATTTAAACCTCGGGTCGTCTTCTCAAGGAACTGCAAGGAAGTATGTTCTTATTATTGGCTAAGTGCGGTCGCGTTGGTCACGCGTCCGCATCGAATGCTCTATGCTCAAGTTGCACGGCCGCGTCAGTCATGCGGTCGCGTCGCTGCTTTTTCGCTCCTAGCACGCGATCGCGTCGTCCATGCGATCGCGTGGATGCCAGTTTCTTCAAAACTCCGGTTCGCACTTTCCTTCCATTTTTGTACGTTTCCTTTTCCATCCTTTAAGTCATTCTGCCTTAGAAAATCTTAAACTACTCAACACACTAATCACGGCATCGAATGGAAGTAAAGGTAATTAAAATAATTAATTTTAAAGCTTAGGAAACATGTTTTTCACATACATCACATAATAAGGAAGGGAAAGTAAAACCATGCAATTAATATGAATAAGTGGGTGAAGGAGTGAATAAATCACTCAAACTAAGCACAAAATAACTCATGAAATATGGGTTTATCAACCTCCCCACACTTAAACAATAGCATGTCCTCATGCTAAATCCAAGGTAAAGAATAAGGTAAGGTTAAAGTGGTGGAATGTTATGCAATGCAACCTATTCTAAATGCATCTACCTAAATGAGTCATGCAATTTCAATTTATTCACTCATATATAAAGCTTACACATAGTCAATTTAATTCACATTCTCAAGGAGTCATATATATATATAGCCAACCCTTAAATGATAAAGCATTTTTGCAAATGAGATAGGAAATAAAAAATATTGTACAAACTTGCAAAACAATTAGTAAATTAAGCACAGATATATGTTGATGAGTTATTGAACCCTCACTGGATTTTGTGTTTACCCTCTAGTCACTCAGTGTTTATTGATTTTATTCACTCTACTTTTCTTTTTATTCTTACTTTCTATAACTTTGTTCTTCATCTAACCAATCAACAATTATAGAGTACAGTCATACCAAAAATCATGAGGTCTTTAATTAAGGTTGTAATGGGGCCAAGGTAAAGGTAAGGATATATGTATAAGGCTAAGTGAGCTAATAAGTGAATCCTTGATTAGACTAAGATCTCACCTAACATACATATTTAGTAGAACATGCTTCTTTACCAATTTTCCCATATTATCCCACTTGTTGTTACATGCTCATGTTTCAATTTTATTTTTATCCCATGTGCATTGCTTTTATTGGGAAATTCTTTTGTATCCCCTTTTATTAAATGCTGAAAAATAACTTTTTTTTAATGCACATGGTAATTGAATCACTTTGATTTCTCATGAGCATGCTTCCCAAATTTTATTCTATTTTTGTTTCTATCATCCATGTTCCCAATAGGTTTCCCACATTTTAATCTATTCATAATTTTTTATCTTAAGCTAACCAAGGATTCAACTTGGGATTTTATTTTGTTTTTCTGCTTAAGGCTAGTAGTGTGGTTAAATAGAATAAAAGGGATTTTAAAGGCTCAAGGGGGCTAACAAGGGTGATGTGAAAGGTAGGTTATTTTGGGGTAAGTGAGCTAAAATCAAATGATGGCCTCAATCATTCTTTTGGTATGTATCTATATTCTATATTCTATATTCTATAATTGGACATATAGATTAAAGCAAAGTAAAGAACATCAGAATAAAAAGAAGCTAAACACACAGGAATGAAATTATGGTTTGAATGCAACCATACAATTAAGCTCAAGACTCACAGGCTGTGTGTTCTCTAACTCAAGCATCACATATCATTCATATATGTTATGCAGGTTTAGTTAAAAATTCCCATTATTCTCATAAAAAAAAATTATTCAGGGTGGCCTTTAAAGTTTTAATGTTCCTCCTTGATGAAATGTTGTCAACTTAACTATATGATGTAATACTATATATACAAGGTTTATGGATTTAAATCTGTTATGTTCAATTTCCTAGCTTACTTTCCTTTTATATTTTTCAATTTAACTATGCTATCTTATGCTAAAAAGGGTAAACTATACTAATTAATCCACTAATAAGTCAGAATTGCAAACTAAACTAAATAACTGAAAATATGAACTAAAAATGCAAAATGCAGAAATAGAGTAAAAATACATAAAAGTAGCAATGTATAAGTACTCAGAAAATAACAGTAAAAAAAAAATACAGAAAAATATCCAAAATAAAAGAAAAAAGAGATGTAGTGGTTCACCAAAATAAAACGCTAGAGATGGCGACCTCCCCACACTTAAAATGAAGCATCGTCCCTGATGCTCAGTCAAGCCGGGTATGAAGGGGTGTCATCACTGGTAGGGATGGTAGTTGGAGGATCTGTGGTGGTGGTAGGCTGAGCGTCTGGCTGCTGTAGAGGCGGTGCTGACTGGATCGGGATCTCCGGATCTGCAGCCTCGATCTGATGCGTAACCTCCTGATGTGGTGCAGCCTGCTCTGTGCCTGCCTGTGGATAGGTCTCCCCCTGGGGCTCATCCTCCTCCTCCTCCTCTGATGGCTCTGATGGTGTGTCGGGCTCAGAGGGGATGTCACCACCCTGTCGGATCATCAGCTTCAGATGTGAATAGCGTCGCTGGTTGCGACGCTCCAATCTCTCATACCGGCGCCGGTTACGGCGCTCTATCTGATCAAGCTGTCGGAATAGGCGGTGCACGAGGCGGTATACGGGCTCAGAGGCAGGTGGAGGTGCAGTGGTGGCAGCAGGGGCAGCAGGGGCAGCCGTGGATGAAGAGGGTCCAGCAGACGGTGGGGCTGTCTCATCAGTAGCAGTGAAGGGTGGTGGTCTGGAGCCCAAAGCTAGGAAGTTCCTACTGTGAGGAATGATCTTCCTGCAGTCCGCCGCTGGTGGTCTCTCATCGGCATCCTCCCATGGCACGTCAGCTTGACGGCCTAACTGTATAACCAGATACGAAAAAGGGAGGGTGCCTCGGACGTGGACCCTGGCCATATAATGCCGGATAAAGCGTGGCAGATAAAGGTCCTTACCTTCCATCACACACCATAGGAGGGTGATCATAGCAGCTGGGATCTCCGTCTCATGAGTACTCGGCATCACATAGTTGCTCAAGATCTGGTGCCATAACCGAGCCTTATCATTTAAGTATGCCCTCTTGATCCCTCTAGGCATGGTGGTGTCCTGACCCATCTCCCAAGGAACAGTCGGGTCGAGAGCTATCCGTGCCTTCACAGCATCCCAATCAAACTGGATCAGGCGCATGTCCTCCTCAGCCTTTTGATAACCATCAGGCTGATCGGACTTGGCTGGGAGCCGGAGAATGTCCTTTATGGCCTCCTCAGTGACCAGAATCTGCTTTCCTCTCAGGTTCACTGCATCAAGGGTGGTGATGTAGTAGTTGCAGTAGAATTCCCTGACCCAAGATGCATTGACCTCTGTTAGTGCTCTCTCCAGAAAGAACCAGCCTCTTTGCTTGATTTGCTCAGTCGTGTACTGCTAGAGTGCTTCTGGAATCCTCAGAGTTCTCTCCAGGTATAGATTCCTGGAGTTTGCAAATGCCGGATACTTCAGCTCACAGTACCGGTTTGCAAATTTTATTGGATCATTTGCAGGGAGCAGCTGGTCAGCTTTTTCCTGCTGTGTAAAGTTCTCCCGCCATGAGGTATCATGCATTAGGTCAATGATGGACTGGGAGGAATCTCCTCTCCTGCACTTGCCAGTAGCCTTGCCTTTTCCTTTCCTTTGTGAGGCAGACATCTTGAAAAATGGGAAACCAGGATATAGATACAAATAGGGAAGCAAATAGGCAATTAAACAAAGAAAACTCAAAGCGGCAAAGGAGAATGGGAGGTAGGTAAATGAGTTAAGTAATGGCGTATTAAGGATTGTATAGTAGTTTAAAAGTTGAAAGGAAGAGTTTACAATCCAAAATGTATCAGAATTCAAGTTAAATAGAAAAATTGTCATTTATCCCATGGTTAGAAAGTTGGAGGAAAGTGAAAAATCAGAAACGATATTTTAAAAGGTTAGTATGGTTGGAATTTGAAAAAAAAGTTAGTAAATTAAAATTAGTGAGTCAGTAAAATGCGGGTTAAAGTAAGTGGCATAAAGAAAATAGTCCATGTAACAAGGATTCACAATTATGACTAGAAATAACTCATAACCGAACAAGGAAAACAGGGTAAGGTTGATTCAAATAGATATAAAGAAAGCAAGAACTGGAATCAGAATATCACAAATGCAGTTTATAAACCAGGAAATCAAAGAGGATAAAAAAAAGTTTGCCATAGCATTCATGAAATGGTTTGGTTAAGGCAGAGGACAACAAAGTTTAAATTGCCAAACCAAAACATGAATGAAAACAATTCACAAAAAATTTGGGCAGCATTCCGGCAAAAATTGGATTGTCCTGGAAAATAAATAGCAAACAAGGCAGTTCATATGAATTAAAAAGTCAAGCTGCAGGTTGATGAGCGGATAATTTATACGCTTTTTGGCATTGTTTTTAGTATGTTTTTAGTAGAATCTAGTTACTTTTAGGGATTTTTTCATTAGTTTTTATGTTAAATCCACATTTCTGGACTTTACTATGAGTTTGTGTGTTTTTCTGTGATTTCAGGTATTTTCTGGCTGAAATTGAGGGACTTGAGCAAAAATCAAATTCAGAGGTTGAAGAAGGACTGCTGATGCTGTTGGATTCTGACCTCCCTGCACTCAAAATGGATTTTCTGGAGCTACAGATCTCAAAATGGCGCGCTTCCAATTGCGTTGGAAAGTAGACATCCAGGGCATTCCAGCAATATATAATAGTCCATACTTTGGCCAAGTTTAGACGACGTAAAAGGGAGTTGAACGCCAGTTCTACGCTGCTGTCTGGAGTTAAACGCCAGAAACACGTCACAAGCCAGAGTTGAACGCCAGAAATACGTTACAAACTGGCGTTCAACTCCAAGAATGACCTCTATACGTGTAACATTCAAGCTCAGCCCAAGCACACACCAAGTGGGCCCCGGAAGTGGATTTATGCATCAGTTACTTACCTCTGTAAACCCTAGTAGCTAGTTTATTATAAATAGAACTTTTTACTATTGTATTAGACATCTTTGGATTATATTTTGATCTATTGATCACGTTTGGGGATGGCCATTCGACCATGCCTAGATCTCTATTCACTTATGTATTTTCAATGACAGAGTTTCTGCACTCGATAGATTAAGGTGTGGAGCTCTGCTGTTCCTTATGAAGTAATGTAAAGTACTACTGTTTTCTATTCAATTCAACTTATTCCGCTTCTAAGATATTCATTCGCACTTCAACCTGAATGTGATGAACGTGACAATCATCATCATTCCCTATGAACGCGTGCCTGACAACTACTTCTGTTCTACCTTCGATTGGATGGATATCTCTTGGATATCTAATACAGGGGACCGAGTCCGAGTTATTAAATGTCTTCGTGGTATAAGTTAGAACCCATGGATGACCTTTCATGAGAGTCCGGAAAGTCTAAACCTTGTTTGTGGTATTCTGAGTAGGACTCTGAGATTGAATGGCTGTGACGAACTTCAAACTCGCGATTGGTGGGCGTAGTGACAGACGCAAAAGGAGGGTGAATCCTATTCCAGCATGATCGAGAACCTCAGATGATTAGTCGTGCTGTGACAGAGCATTTGGACCATTTTCACAAGAGGATAGGACACAGCCATTGACCACAGTGATGTGACCCTTACTCGCGTAAGATTTATTACTTGGACGACCCAGTGCACTTGCTGGTTAGTTGTGCGAAGTTGTGATAAAAAGTTGGGATTACAATTGAGCGTACCATGTTGATGGCGCCATTGATGATCACAATTTCGTGCACCAAGTTTTTGGCGCCGTTGCCGGGGATTGTTCGAGTTTGAACAACTGACGGTTCATCTTGTTGCTCAGATTAGGTAATTTTCTTTTTGTTTTATTTTCAAAAAATTTTTTAAAAATCTTTCAAAAAAATTTCTCCTTTGTTTTTGAAAAAATTTTTAAAATAAAAATGTTTTCAAAAATATATTTTTCTTCAAAATTTTTAAGAATGAATTCTAGAGTTTCATGAAGCATGTTGAAGCATGCTGGCTATAAAACCATGTCTAAATTCTTTTGGACAGAGGTTTTGGCTTAAAATTGAATGAATTACTCCCATATTCATGCTAAAGCTTGACTGGCTATTAAGCCATGTCTAACCCTCAGATTGGGGCTTTAGATTAAGATTGTAAGATTCCTGGAATTCATATTAAAAATTTTTGGAATCCTTATTTTTCTTTTTCAAATGATTTTCAAAAAATATAAAATAAAAAGACAAAAAAAAATCATAAAATCATAAAAATCAAAAAATATTTTTTGTGTTTCTTGTTTGAGTCTTGAGTCAACTTCAAGTTTAGTGTCAATTGCATACTCATCTTGCATTTTTCGAAAATTGCATTCATGCATTGCATTCATCATGATCTTCAAGTTGTTCTTGATAAAACCTTCTTGATTGATCTTCATATTATATTGTTTTGTGTTGTATGATGTTTATCATATCTTTTCAAAAATATCTTCTTATCATATCTTTTTCAAAAACTTGATTTCAAACTATCTTTTCTAACTTCCTAACTCCTTATCTTTTCAAAATTTGTTTCAACTAACTAACTAACTTTTTGTTTGTTTCTTATCTTTCTCAAAACTACCTAACTAACTCTCTCTCTCTCTCTAATTTTCGAAAATATCTTCCCTCTTTTTCAAAATTTCTTTTTTATTGAATAATTATTTTAATTTTTGATTTTAATTTTCGAAAAATTACTAACCTTTTTCAAAAACTATTTTCGAAAATCACTAACTCTTTTTCAAATTTTACATGGAAGAAGCATCTCCATTCCCGCCATTGAAGCAAACAACTTTGAGCTGAAACCTCAATTAGTTTCTCTGATGCAGCAGAACTGCAAGTTTCATGGACTTCCATCTGAAGATCCTTTTCAGTTTTTAACTGAATTCTTGCAGATATGTGATACTGTTAAGACTAATGGAGTAGATCCTGAAGTCTACAGGCTCATGCTTTTCCCTTTTGCTGTAAGAGACAGAGCTAGAGTGTGGTTGGACTCTCAACCCAGAGATAGCCTGAACTCTTGGGACAAGCTGGTCACGGCTTTCTTAGCCAAGTTCTTTCCTCGTCAAAAGCTGAGCAAGCTTAGAGTGGATGTTCAAACCTTCAGACAGAAAGAAGGTGAATCCTTCTATGAAGCTTGGGAAAGATACAAGCAACTGACCAAAAAGTGTCCTTCTGATATGCTTTCAGAATGGACCATACTGGATATATTCTATGATGGTCTATCTGAATTGGCTAAGATGTCATTAGATACTTCTGTAGGTGGATCCATTCACCTAAAGAAAACGCCTGCAGAAGCTCAAGAACTCATTGACATGGTTGCTAATAACCAGTTCATGTATACTTCTGAGAGGAATCCTGTGAGTAATGGGACGCCTATGAAGAAGAAAGTTCTTGAAGTTGATAATCTGAATGCCATATTGGCTCATAATAAAATATTGACTCAGCAAGTCAATATGATTTCTCAGAGTCTGAATGGAATGCAAGCTGCATCCAACAGTACTCAAGAGGCATCTTCTGAAGAAGAAGCTTATGATCCTGAA
>NC_029785.2:74455224-74460576 GCF_000816755.2 Arachis ipaensis | reverse complement strand
AAAATATTGACTCAGCAAGTCAATATGATTTCTCAGAGTCTGAATGGAATGCAAGCTGCATCCAACAGTACTCAAGAGGCATCTTCTGAAGAAGAAGCTTATGATCCTGAAAACCCTGCAATAGCAGAGGTAAATTATATGGGTGAACCTTATGGAAACACCTATAACCCATCATGGAGAAATCATCCAAATTTCTCATGGAAGGATCAAAAGCCTCAACAAGGCTTTAATAATGGTGGAAGAAATAGGTTTAACAATAGTAAACCTTTTCCATCATCCATTCAGCAACAGACAGAGAACTCTGAACAAAATACCTCTAATTTAGTAAACTTAGTCTCTGATCTATCTAAGGCCACTGTGAGTTTCATGAATGAAACAAGGTCATTCATTATAAATTTGGAGGCACAAGTGGGCCAGCTGAGTAAAAGGATCACTGAAATCCCTCCTAGTACTCTCCCAAATAATACAGAAGAAAATCCAAAAGGAGAGTGCAAGGCCATTGAATTAATCACCATGGCCGAACCTGTGAAGGGAGGAGAGGACGTGAATCCCAAGGAGGAAGACCTCCTGGGACGTCTAGTGATCAATAAGGAGCTTCCCTCTAAGGAACCAAAGGAATCTGAGACTCATCTAGAGACCATAGAGATTCCATTGAACCTCCTTATGCCAGAGCTGTGATTGATGTGGACAGAGGAGAATTGATCCTTCAATTAAACGAGGACAACCTTGTGTTTAAAACTCAAGGATCTCTCTCTGTACCCATGGAGAGGAAGCACAGTACGCTTCTCTCATTGCAGAGTCAACCAGAGCCCCCACAGTCAAACTCTAAGTTTGGTGTTGAACTCCCATATCCAAACTCTAAGTTTGGTGTTGGAGAGTCTCAACAATGCTCTGAACATCTGTGAGGCTCCATGAGAACCCACTGTCAAGCTATTGATATTAAATAAGCGCTTGTTGGGAGGCAACCTAATTTTTATCTAATTTCTATTTTTATTGTTTTTCATGTTTTATTAGGTTCATGATCATGTAGAGTCACAGAATAAAAAAAAAATTGAAAACGGAATCAAAAACAGCAGAAGAAAAATCACACCCTGGAGGAAGACCTTACTGGCGTTTAAACGCCAGTAAGATGCATCTGGCTGGCGTTCAACGCCAGAACAGAGCATGGTTCTGGCGCTGAACGCCCAAAATGGGCAGCATCTGGGCGTTTAAACGCCAGAATTGTACCCTGGAGAAGAGCTGGCGCTGAACGCCTAGAACAAGCATGGTTCTGGCGTTCAACGCCAGAAATGGGCAACAAATGGGCGTTCAACGCCCAGAACAAGCACCAATCTAGCGCTGAACGCCAGAGTTGTGTGCAAGGGCATTTTGCATGCCTAATTGGGTGCAAGGTTGTAAATCCTTGAACACCTCAGGATCTGTGGATCCCACAGGATCACCTCAGGATCTGTGAACCCCACAGGATCCCCACCTACCTCCACTTACTTCTTCTCACCCCTCTTTCACACAATCCCATAAACACTCTTCCCTAAAACTCTTCACCAATCACCTCAATCTCTCTTCCCTATCACCACTTCACCACTCACATCCATCCACTCTTCCCCATAAACCTACCTCATAAACCCCACCTACCTTCAAAATTCAAAAGCAATTTCCCACCCAAAACCTACCCTTATGGCCGAACCTTATCCCCCTTTCCCTTCCCTATATATAGCCCTCCATTCCTCCTCATTTTCACACAACACAACCCTCTCTTCCCCTTCTTGGCCGAAACACATCTCTCTCCCTCTCCTCCATTTCTTCTTCTTCTTCATCTCTTCTTTCTTCTCTTGCTCGAGGGCGAGCAAAATTCTAAGTTTGGTGTGGTAAAAGCATAAGCTTTTTGTTTTTCCATTACCATTGATGGCACCTAAGACCGGAGAATCCTCTAGAAAAGGGAAAGGGAAGACAAAAGCTCCCACTTCCGAGTCATGGGAGATGGAAAGATTCATCTCCAAAGCTCATCAAGACCACTTCTATGATGTTGTGGCCAAGAAGAAGGTGATCCCTGAGGTCCCTTTCAAGATCAAGAAGAATGAGTATCCGGAGATCCGACATAAAATCCAAAGAAGAGGTTGGGAAGTTCTAACAAAATCCATTCAACAAGTCGGCATCCTAATGGCTCAAGAGTTCTATGCCAATGCATGGATCACTAGGAACCATGATCAAAGTAAGAACCCGTACCCAAAGAATTATCTCACCATGGTTCGGGAGAAATACTTAGATTTTAGCCCGGAAAATGTGAGGTTGGCGTTTAACTTGCCTATGATGCAAGGAGATGCACGCCCCTACACTAGAAGGGTCAACTTTAATCAAAGGTTGGACCAAGTCCTCATGGACATATGTGTGGAAGGAGCTCAATGGAAGATTGACTCTAAAGGCAAGCCGGTTCAACTAAGAAGACTGGACCTCAAGCTTGTGGCTAGAGGATGGTTGGAGTTCATCCAACGCTCCATCATCCCCACTAGCAACCGATCTGAAGTTACTGTGGATCGGGCCATCATGATTCATAGCATCATGATTGGAGAGGAAGTAGAAGTTCATGAAGTCATCTCTCTTGAACTCTACAAAATGGCCGAAAAGTCCTCCCCCATGGTAAGGCTAGCTTTTCCTCATCTTATTTGCCATCTATGTTACTCAGCTGGAGCTTTCATAGAAGGAGACATTCCCATTGAGGAAGTTTTTTTTATCCTATTTGATTTTCAGTTGCTTGGGGACAAGCAACAATTTAAGTTTGGTGTTGTGATGAGCAGATAATTTATACGCTTTTTGGCATTGTTTTTTGTATGTTTTTAGTAGAATCTAGTTACTTTTTGGGATGTTTTCATTATTTTTTATGTTAAATCCACATTTCTGGACTTTACTATGAGTTTGTATGTTTTTCTGTGATTTCAGGTATTTTCTGGCTGAAATTGAGGGACTTGAGCAAAAATCAGATTCAAAGGTTGAAGAAGGACTACTGATGCTGTTGGATTCTGACCTCCCTGCACTCAAAATGGATTTTCTGGAGCTACAGAACTCAAACTGGCGTGCTTCCAATTGCGTTGGAAAGTAGACATCCCGGGCTTTCCAGAAATATATAATAGTCCATACTTTGGCCAAGTTTAGACGACGTAAAAGGGCGTTGAACGCCAGTTCTACGCTGCTGTCTGGAGTTAAACGCCAGAAACACGTCACAAGCCAGAGTTGAACGCCAACTCCAAGAATGACCTCTACACGTGTAACATTGAAGCTCAGCCCAAGCACACACCAAGTGGGCCCCGGAAGTGGATTTATGCATCACTTACTTACCTCTGTAAACCCTAGTAGCTAGTTTATTATAAATAGAACTTTTTACTATTGTATTAGACATCTTTGGATTATATTTTGATCTATTGATCATGTTTGGGGATGGCCATTCGGCCATGCCTGGACCTCTATTCACTTATGTATTTTCAACGGCAGAGTTTTTGCACTCGATAGATTAAGGTGTGGAGCTCTGCTGTTCCTCATGAAGTAATGCAAAGTACTACTATTTTCTATTCAATTCAACTTATTCTACTTCTAAGATATTCATTCGCACTTCAACCTGAATGTGATGAACGTGACAATCATCATCATTCCCTATGAACGCGTGCCTGACAATCACTTCTGTTCTACCTTCGATTGGATGGATATCTCTTGGATATCTAATACAGGGGACCGAGTCTGAGTTATTAAATGTCTTCGTGGTATAAGTTAGAACCCATGGATGGCCATTCATGAGAGTCCGGAAAGTCTAATCCTTGTCTGTGGTATTCCGAGTAGGACTCTGGGATTGAATGGCTGTGACGAAATTCAAACTCGCGATTGCTGGGCGTAGTGACAGACGCAAGGGAGGGTGAATCCTATTCCAGCATGATCGAGAACCTCAGATGATTAGCCGTGCTGTGACAGAGCATTTGGACCATTTTCACAAGAGGATAGGATGCAGCCATTGGCAAGGGTGATGCCTCCAGACGATTAGCCATGCAGTGACAGCGCATCGGACCATTTTCCAGAGAGGATTAAAAGTAGCCATTGACAACGGTGATGTCCTTACATAAAGCTTGCCATGGAAAGGAGTAGGAATGATTGGATGAAGACAGCAGAAAAGCAGAGGTTCAGAGGAACGAAAGCATCTCTATACACTTATCTGAAATTCTCACCAATGATATACATAAGTGTTTCTATCCTTATTTTATGTTTACTTATTATTTAATTTCGAAAACTCCATAACCATTCTATATCCGCCTGACTGAGATTTACAAGGTGACCATAACTTGCTTCATACCAACAATCTCCGTGGGATCGACCCTTACTCGCGTAAGGTTTATTACTTGGACGACCCAGTGCACTTGCTGGTTAGTTGTGCGAAGTTGTGATAAAAAGTTGGGATTACAATTGAGCATACCATGTTGATGGCGCCATTGATGATCACAATTTCGTGCACCACAGGTACATATATATAATATAAACATGAAAATTCAATGTAAAGAGCAAATATGAACAAGATTACAGCAACAACAGATTTGCAAATATGATGAAACAGAAGCAAGAACAGTGCAAATAAACAAACCTAGAGCCACTAACCACAGCCTAATCTACCTAACAACCTAAAATCTACTACAACATGCATATCTAACTATCCTAACATGAACAAAAACGGAAAAATAAGAATAAACTACGAATGGATAAAAGGGATTGCGTGTTGCGGAACCTGGACGGCGAAAGAAGGGGAGTAGGTAGGAAGGTGGTTGGGTGGTGGTGATGGTGGCGTCCGGTGGTTGGCACGGTGGCTAGTGGTGACGTCCGGCGCGGTAGTTGGCGGCATTGGGCACAGCGGTTGCTGCTGTTAGGGGGTAGGGACTTTGGGAAGGGTAATGGGTGAAATAGGGGTTGAATAAGGGAGAGGGGGGTGGCACGGCTGGGATGGCTGGTGGTGGTGGGTGGTGGTCCGCGGAGGGCAGTGGCGGAGAGGGGGGAAGAGAGGAAGAAAGAAGAAAGAAGAAGGGGAGGGAGGAAGGGGGTAGGTGGCGGCGGTGTCTGGACGGTGGCGGCGTCTGGGTGGCGGCGCGGTGGCGGCTGGGTGGTGCTGGGTGGTGGTGCCAGAAGAGGAAGCAGGGAGGGAGAAGAGGGTTGAGGGTGGAGGGCTGCGCAACTGATAGGGTTCGCGTGGCTAGGGGGTTATACTTTCGAATCTACGCGGCCGCGTGGGGCACGCGGTCGCGTGGTTGGGGTGAAAATGGGAGTGACGCGATTGCGTGGGGTGCGCGATCGCATGAGAGGGGGAAAGAGGGGTGACGCGATCGCGTG
>NC_029785.2:74432393-74454400 GCF_000816755.2 Arachis ipaensis | reverse complement strand
TGCAATCCATGCGATGCGATCGCGTCGCTCACGCGGTCGCGTGGGATTGGTATTGTGCAAGTGACGCGATCGCATGGGGCATGCGATCGCGTGGGCCAATTTGTGCAAAACGCACAAGGGCCGCACGATTCCAGCCTAAATTTCTGGACGTTGGATGTTTACGCCGATCTCCAGGTCACGTGGCCGCGTGGATGACGCGTTCGCGTGGATAGTGTTTTCACCATATGACGCGATCGCATGGGGCATGCGGTCACGTCGTGCATTCCTTTTTTTTTTAACTGAATGCAGGATGCAATGCTTAATGTGAATGCTATGCATGATTCCAGGTTTAATAAAATAAAAATAAAATTCAAAAACAAACAAAACGAAATAAAATTAAAATTGTAAAAGGAACGATCATACCATGGTGGGTTGTCTCCCACCTAGCACTTTTAGTTAAAGTCCTTAAGTTGGACATTGGAAGGGCTTCCTGTTATGGTGGCTTGTGTTTAAATTCATCCAGAAATCTCCACCAGTGCTTGGAATGCCAATAGCCTCCGGGGTCCCAAACTAGGCATGTAAAGCTTCTGAGCAGCTTCAAACAGATTTTCAGGCTCCCGGGGTGACGAATGTCAGAATAGATTCCAGGATCCCAAGCTTTGCTATTAAATCCGCCTCCGTCTTAATCTATATGTTTTCATCCGGGCAGTTTAAAAAGTGGAATCTCACCATGGTGACCAAACGTTCTCCGTGATCCATGCAATTGAGCATGATACCAATCCGTGTACTTCAAGGTGAAGCGTGGAACCTTATTGAACCTTGTGCACCAACTCTGAGTACAAGCCATTTCCCTCTTACTCTTAAAGCCGCAAAGAGCTCTAAGCTGGCCATCTGTTTCAAGCAAACCATATTCAAGTGAATAAGTAAAGTTATAGGTTAAGGATTGTACCCACTTGAAGCTTGTATTGGGTGGCAATGGCCTTGGGGTAGGTGTTTCTGGTGGTTCTGTAAGTTCTACTCCCTTGTGCTCTTCTGTGAATTCCTCCACTTCCTTGGAAGGTTCTACGATTGTATCTGTGTCCTGGTTAAAGTCTTCTATGTCTTCCTCATCACTTGAGTCATAGATTGGAGGTTGAGAGAAATCTACCTCTGCATCGTATTCATATTCACTTGGGGAAGATTCTTCGACCTCAGAGAATTCACTTGCGGATGTCAGTTCATTACTAAGAGAATTTGACTTGTGACTATCATCATCAAGGGAATTTGTGTCCTGGGTTATTCCGTCCGATTCTTCATAAACAACTTGCCTTGGAGATTGTACAATATCCTCCTTAGCATCAACTGTAGCGTCCACGACGAAGTTCTCCTCAGTTCTGGATTCCCATGGAGGTTCAGCATCTCCTAGATCTTCAACCAACTCTTCTTCTTGAATAATGACAGCTTTTTCTACTTGTTCTAGTATAAATTCGTGCTCTGTCTTGTCCACTGGAGTTTCCAATATTTCCTTCATGCTACGCTCTTCATTAGATTGTTCACATGGGGCTGTGGCTGATCCTTGTGTATTTGAGCACCTAGAAACCCATTGAATTACTGCTTGCTCCAGTTGTCGAATGGTTGTTTGAAGTTTATTTACTGTTTCCTTCAGGCGAACCTCTGCTTCTCGGTTTGCTGGACTTGGGCATGATACATAGGAAAGTGGTGGTGATTGGGAGTGATTGGATTGGTATTGGGGTAAGAAAGGATCATATGGTGGCGAATGGTGAAGAGAAGCTTGTGAGTGTGGTGGTTCGAGGTTATGTTGAAAGGATGGTTTATATGCACGGGGTGGGGCTTGTTGGTAGTTATAAGGTTTTCCACCATATCTTTCAGCTGGGTATGCACAGTGGAATGGTCTTTGTCCAGGATATCTCGGAGGGTGTTGCTGCCTAAAGGGTTGATTAGATCCTTTTGGCTCCATCCATCCTTGAATAAATAAAAGTGAAAAGGGAAGCTTAAAACAAAGAAACATAAAACCTGGATCGAGAGTCACTCTTACAAACTAAGAGAAGTCCTAGATCCTAATCCTAAGAGAGAGAGGAGAGAACCTCTCTCAAACTAAATCTAAATCATGGAAAGTAGTAAAAATGCGAGCTCCCCTTTGAATGGATGCATTCTCCCACTTTATAGCCTCTAGTCTGTATGTTCTGCACTTGGATCTAGGCCAAAAGGGCTTCAGAAATCGCTGGGGGCGTATTCTGTAAATTCTGATACGTGGCCTCTGTCACGCGTCCGCGTGGGTCACGTGGTCGCGTCATCTAGAGTTTTCCTTGTGGCGCGGTCGCGTCGGTCACGCGTCCGTATCGAATGCGCTATGCTCAAGTCGCGCAGCCGCGTCAGTCATGCGGCCGCGTCACTGCTTTTTCGCTCCTAGCACGCGATCGCGTCGTCCATGCGATCGCGTGGATGCCAGTTTCTTCAAAACTCCGTTTCGCACTTTCCTTCCATTTTTGTACGTTTCCTTTTCCATCCTTTAGGTCATTCTGCCTTAGAAAATCTGAAACTACTCAACACACTAATCACGGCATCGAATGGAAGTAAAGGTAATTAAAATAATTAATTTTAAAGCTTAGGAAACATGTTTTTCACATACATCACATAATAAGAAAGGGAAAGTAAAACCATGCAATTAATATGAATAAGTGGGTGAAGGAGTGAATAAATCACTCAAACTAAGCACAAAATAACTCATGAAATATGGGTTTATCATATACTTTTGGAAAATTGAAGTACTTAACTTGAGATACTAAGATTGATCACATTGATATCACTTATTTTGTGGGGATAGGACCCGAAACGGAAACTTGTGGACGGGGTCAAAGACGGAGAGAAAATGAGGGATCCGCTTCATCTGGTAATCAGGTCAAATTTTTGGCGGCGATGACCTAACTTGTTAATACTATGCAAGCTAGTGCAGCGGCTATAAAGCAAACTATGGAGAGAATGAACAGGAATGGTAACAGATTTGGAGGAAACTCAGGTGAAGGAGGCCCTATACTGTTAGCAACCTTTTTGAAGGTTAATCCCCCTACCTTTAGAGGATCAACTAATTCTACGGAAGTCGACAACTGGTTTCGAGTAATAGAGAGAGCACTACAAGCACAGCATGTACCTGAGTGCCAGTTAGTGGAGCTTGCTGCTTATCAGCTAGCTAGAGAAGCATAACATTGGTGGCAAGGAGCTTATCATCTTCTGCAACAAGGAAACAGAAATAAGGCGATCATTTGGTAAGTTTTTAAAGGGGAGTTCTACCAAATATATTTTCTGAATTCTGTGAGACAAGCCAAGAAGTTGAAGCTACTTTAACTAAGACAAAGAACAATGACTGTGGCTGCTTACACAAGCAAATTCAAGGAGTTGTGTCATTTCTCAAGAGTTTATCAGGGTGCTCCTGAAGGATACGAGGAGTGAAAATGTATGAAGTATCAGGACAGTTTGAGAGACGATATCATGCGAGCTGTGGTACTTCTTGAGGTTAAGAGTTTTGCAGAGTTGGTGAACAAGAGTCGTGTGGTTGAAGATTGTTCTAGAATGAATGGGAATGCGAGCATTAGCCGTGGTGGTTACCATAACCGAGGAGGAGGTACAAGGTCTTTTGCTCCAAGGGGCCGAAACTTTAAGATAGGGGGTTATGTTCAACAACCTCAACGTGGCCAAGCTACTCTCTAAGGGAACAACAACCATCAAGGAAGGAAGTACAGAAGGCAACCTCAAAATGAATTGACTTATAGACAGTGTGGAAGCTATCACCTGGGAACTCTATGTAGAGCTGGATTGGGACTTTGCTACAGTTGTGGAGGAGCTGGTCACATGTCTTAGAACTGTCTCGAGAAGAACGACCGGAGTGCTGGAAGAGCCTAACAATAAGGCCGTGTGTATGCTATAACGACAGATGATGCTGGTAAATCAGATACTTTGATTAGAGGTAAATGCAAAATTGGTGGTAAAGTGTTAACTGTATTATATGATACTGGAGCATCTTATTCATTTATAGATTTTGATAAAGTTGCTGAATTAGGGTTAAAGGTATTGATATTTTCATTTGATTTACATGTGCATACTCCTGCTTCTAAAACTGTGGTGACTAGATTAGGATGCCAAGAAGTTCCTTTTAGGGTGGAAAATTGAGAATTTGTTCATGATTTTATCTGTTTGCCAATGACTGAGTTAGATTTGATATTGGGCTTGGACTGGTTATTGGTGAATAGGGTTTTGTTAGATTATTTTAAGCATTCTGTCTGGTTTATGTTTGAGGAATCATAAGGACCAGTGATTGCACAAAGTTACTACTTAAATGCGATGAAGGTGAATTGTAGTGGAGCAGAGTGCCAGGGATTTATCCTTTTAGCTGCCAATTTATTAGGGGAAAAGCAAGATTTAGATCGAATACCGATTGTGCGAGAATTTTTTGAAGTTTTCCCTGAAGATATACTTGAGTTTCCACCTCAGAGAGAGATTAAATTCGCTATAGACTTAGTGCCAGGAGCTGGACCAGTATCGATTGTACCATATCAGATGGCACCGTCAGAATTGGCAAAGGTAAAAAAGTAATTAGAAGAGTTGATAGATAAGAGCTTTATTCGACCAAGTGTTTCCCCGTGGGGAGCACTTGTGTTATTGGTGAAAAAAAAGGACGGAGGTATGAGGTTATACATTGATTACCGACAGTTGAATAAAGTAACAGTGAAGAATAAATACCCTTTACCACGAATTGATGATCTGATGGATCAGCTAAAAGGAGCCAGCGTGTTATCAAAGACCGACCTAAGGCCAGGTTACCATCAAATTTGGGTGAAAGAAGCGGATATTTCTAAAACTGCGTTCCGAACTCGCTATGGTCACTATGAGTACGTGGTGATGTTCTTTGGGCTAATGAACACCCCTGCTATGTTCATGGATTAAATGAACAGGGTGTTCTGACCCTTTTTTGATAAATTTGTGGTGGTATTCATAGACGACATACTAGTGTATTCTAAATCTGAAGAGGAGCAGGAAGAGCACTTGAGAAGTGTATTGCAAATCTTAAAGGAGAGAAATTTGTATGTGAAGATTTCGAAGTGCAAATTCTGGAAGAGAGAAGTAAGATTCTTAAGTCATGTGGTAAGTAAGGATGAGATTGCAGTGGATCCATCTAAGATTGAGGCAGTGACTGAGTGGAAAAGGTCGACGATCGTAACTAAGATCAAGAGTTTCTTAGGACTAGCTAGATACTATAGAAGGTTCATCAAAGGATTCTCACAAATTGCCTTGCCAATGACAAAGTTAACGCGTAAAGAAGTACCGTTTATGTGGATGCCAGAGTGCATAGAGAGTTTTTAGACCTTGAAAGAAAGGTTAACATCTGCACCAGTGCTTATTCTACCTAGGCCAAATGAATTATTGGAAGTTTATTGCGATGCGTTATTAAAGGGTTTAGGTTGCGTGTTGATGCAACACCGAAACGTGGTGGCTTATGCCTCACAGCAACTGAGATCGCATGAAATGAATTATCTGATGCATGACTTGGAGCTAGCGGCTGTGGTGTTTGCTTTAAAAATTTGGAGGCATTATCTGTACGAGATAAAGTTTAGAGTCTTCTCCGATCACAAGAGTCTGAAGTATGATTTTGAACCAAAAGAGTTGAATACAAGGTAGTGAAGGTGGATGTAGTTGTTGGAAAACTACGACTTTGATCTGAACTATCACCCTAGAAAGCGAATGTGGTAGCGGATGCCTTGAGTAGGAAGTCTTTGAGTGTGGCATGGATGATGCTCAAGGAAGAGGAATTGTTAAGCAAGTTTGTGAGTTTGAGGTTAGGAGTGGAGGATATGGTTGAAGATGTGAGTTTGAATTAGTTGTAAATCACGAGTTATTTTAAGACTGAGATTCAAAAAGCACAACAAGAGAGTGAAGAGTTACGAAGAATGTTAAAAACCATATGACAAAAAAAATAGAAAGAGGTTAAGAAGGATCAATAGGGGATTTGGAGTTACAAAGAGAGAATTTGTGTACCAAGTGTGGGAAACTTGCAGAATGAAATATTGTTTGAAGCTCACAAGAGTGGATTTTCAATTCATCCTGGAGTTACTAAGATGCATCACAACTTGAAGAGAATGTTTTGGTGGTTAGAATGAAGTGTGACGTGGCGGCGTATGTGGCTAAGTGTCTAACATGTCAAAAGGTGAAAATTGAAAAGCCATCTGGCTTGTTGCAACTTTTAGAGGTTCACAATGAAAATGGGAAGGCATCACTATGGATTTTGTAACTGGTTTACCAAGGACACGAGCTGGATCTGATGCGATTTAGGTGATTGTGGATAGGCTGACTAAATCCCTTCACTTTCTACCTATTCAGATGAATTGTTCTTTAGATGAATTGGCGAGAGTGTATATTAAGGAGGTTGTGAGATTGCATGGTGTGCCGACTACAGTTGTATCGGATTGTGATCCCCGTTTCACTTCAAGATTTTGGAGAGCCTTTCAAAAGGCATTTGGTAAACGATTGTTTTTTAGTACTTCTTATCATCCACAAATAGATGGACAATTAGAAAGAACGATTCAAACCTTAGAGGATATGTTCAGAGCATGCGTGTTGGATCAATCTGGAAGTTGGGATAGGTATATACCATTAGTGGAGTTTGTCTATAACAACAGTTATCATGCGAGCATAGGGATGACTCCTTATAAAGCATTGTATAGACGGAAGTACCAATCACCTTTGTGTTATTATGAACTCGGAAAATCAAGTGTGTTGGGTTCTGAATTGGTAGATGAGACGACGGAGAAAATAAAGAAAATTAGAACCAGAATCCTCTTTGCGCAAAGTCGTCAGAAGAGTTATGCGGATTGGCGGAGAAAGCCGTTAGAATTTGAAGAAGGTGAACATGTATTTTTGAGAGTTACTCCCACAATGGACATTGGAAGAGCAATTAAAACAAAGAAGTTAAAATCCTTGATACATTGGCCCATTCGAGATCTTGAAGAAGATCAGTTCCGTGGCATATCAAGTGGCTTTGCCACCAAATCTTTCAAATTTGCATAACGTGTTCCACGTTTCAAAACTACGGAAGTATACTCCAGACACGACACATGTATTAGAGCCCCAGACTATTCCGTTGAGGGAGAACTTAACTTTTTTAGTTGTTCCGATTCGTATGATGATGTGAGTGTTAAAAAGCTCCGTGAAAAGGAAGTTCAATTGGTTAAGGTGGCTTGTAGTCGATCAGGAATTGAGGAGCATTCTTGGGAGTTGGAAGTTGATATGAAGAAGGATTATCTGCAACTATTTACAGGTAACTAAATTTTGAGGACAAAATTTTAAATAAGGTGGGTAGAATGCAAAAGCCGGACAAACCATAATTAATTAAGTAATTAATAATATATGGGTTAAAATGGTTGGAAAATTTAGTAATCATAATTAGACAATTTGAAGATGATATTTGGACTCAGTGGATTTTTTCAAGTCGGAAAGCATAGTTTTCTACATAAAAACGCGCACTGAAAATTTGACCAACAATGCCGGCTGAGATCTCTCTGGTACTGCAGTTGAGAAAATTAATTATGAGTGAAAAGGTTAAAAAGTTAAAATTTATGTTTGAGAAGGTAAAATGTTTAAAACGCACATTAAAACGCTAATCTTAAAGGTTTGGCCCAAAGTTGGGTCAACTGGGTCATATATGTGAACTAGGCCCAAGTTGGGCCCAAGACCAGCATATATATACCCTTATTAATAGCCATTCAGCACCTACAATACATTCATTTCCACATTCATGCTAAAATGAGAGACGAGAGGTGAAGAGAGAAACCCTAAGCTCCATAAACACTAAAATCACCATAACTTCCTCTTCGGTGCTCCAATTGTCGCACCGTTTACGGCCACGTGAAGCCCTTCTCATCCTCTACATTTCTATCGAAAAAGATTGGTAAGATTTTTGAGTTCTCATACCCCATTTTTGTAGTTTATGATAAATTCAAAATTTGGTTATGAATTTTGAAAAATCTTGTGATTTTAGTTCTTTAGGAGTGCTCTAGTATGAACTATAGGTGAGTTTCATCAACCAATTTTATGGGTTAAGGAAAGAGATCCTCAAATCCTTGTGATTTGTGAAATTTCATGAACCCTAGGTTAATATATGTATGAAATTGTGTATATTAGAGTATTGGGTGCTTTTGGGTACACATTTGGAACTTGGGAATTAGCTTGTGGAGTTTTTGGGTGAGCCTTAGAGTGGAATTTCACAAATAAAGAGCATAGTTTGGACTTCTAAGAGGTACAATTTTTGTTTCATTTAAATACCATATAATTTAGTATGAAATTCTAGGCTAGATGCCCATAGAATTAAGTTTGAATTGTGTATTTGGTTGGAGTTGATGTGTATAGATGATGTGTTCGGTAATTTATGATTTGGATGAGGATTGGGTGATTATGCATCGTTGTTGTGTTGTGGAATTTGATTAACTAAATGATGATAATGCATTTATGAAATTATGCGTTGAATTGACGGATATTGAGTCGAGGCCGTGAATTTGGGCCAGAGGCTGGGAAAAGGTAAGAAAGGTAAGTGGTAATTG
The DNA here is from genome assembly GCF_000816755.2 of Arachis ipaensis. Taxonomy (NCBI): domain Eukaryota; kingdom Viridiplantae; phylum Streptophyta; class Magnoliopsida; order Fabales; family Fabaceae; genus Arachis; species Arachis ipaensis. The sequence continues at coordinate 74,445,836 of NC_029785.2, read as the reverse complement.
TATTGTGTGATGGTTGCTTGAGTTAGAATGGAATTTTGATAATGAATCTTTTGAAAGTTGAAAAGATTGATAGGATATTAGAAATTGAGGATTGAGATGTGAAATGGATAAAATTTGAGTTGAAATAAGTAAATGAAGTAGGTTGTAACTATGTAAATTGAGTTGGGTTGTGGTAATTGGTTGAGTGAAAATGGTTTTGGGTTGTGAACTTTTGGAAAAGTTGGTAAATGTTGTTGTTAGTTAAAACTGATTTTCGGCCAACTTTGGCGGGATGTAACTCGGTCCTCAGAGTTGAAAAACTTTCAAAAGTGGATTTTTATAATTCATTTATCGATCTTTTCAATGGTTCAAGAATGGTTCAAAAAGGAATTTTTTGAAAAAAGATATGAAGATTTGAAATTTGGGCTAAAAACTGGTTTTCTGGACCATATAAGCTTTTACACATTCTGGTATGGCATGCGTACGAAGAAGTTGGCCTCTATCTACACCCATGCGTACGCGAACACAGGCTACATATGCGAGTTTGTCAAAATGACGCTCATGCGTACGCGACGTGGTCTGCGTACGCGAAAGTGGTCTGCGTACGCGACTTTGTTAAGATTACACTCATGCATATGCGACCATGTGCATGCATGCGCGACCCCCTATTTTTCTGAAAAGTGAATTTTTAAAGCTTTCAACCATTCCTCGAGCCTTTTAAACCTTTATAAATCCCGATAAGAGTCTAGAGTTAGTGTAATTAAGGATAGAAGAGTTAGAAATGAGAATTTAAGAGATGAGTTGATGAATTGGAATGAGAGGAACAAAGTGTGAAGTGATGTACTAAGAGGATGAATGTGATGATTGATTATGATGATGAATGATTGTGATGAATGAGATTAATTAAGATTGAATTATGAATTGAGAAGAGATTGAAGAGGAGATTGTTAATGAGATCAAGTATGAAATGATAATGAGATTGTTGTTGAACATGATTTTGAATATGATATACCTGCCTGAGTAGATATAGTGGCATTGATCCATTTTCTCTAGGTTTGGTTTAAGTCTCCTGTTGTAAATGCAGTAGTTCACCCCAACTTGCTCCCGGTCGAGAATGATATGAGATTTGAGAAATTATCTGAGTTTCAAATTTTTCTGGGTAGATACAGTGGGTCGGGTCCACTTGCTCCAGGTTGAGATCTGGAATTTTGTTGACCCTTTGACGCAAGTTGTGACCGAGCACTTAAACTCCCCGAATTCCCCCAATAAGATGAAATTGATTGCATGATAAATGATTATACATATGCATAAACTCTTGAGAATCCGCACTTAGGGACTGTCCAGGGTTCGCTACCGAACATGTCAGGTTGGCTTGATAACCGACAGATGAGACTCATCGGCCATAGGACAGGCATACATTATTTGCATATGTTTGACTTGTTTGGATTTGCCTACTTGTTCCGAGGGTTACCTGAAACTCAGGGTTGATCTCGGAGGAGATCTGTGGTTGTGGTCGGAGCTGTCATGTCCGACTTGTTGAATCTTGAGATGTTGCTGGCCCTTGATCACCGGAGGGTGGTGGTACCTGCAAGAGACTCCGATGCTTAAGTTAGCACGGGCTTTAAGCAGGTTTTTTGTGTTGAATCAGAGTATGAGTTATACCTGGGGGCTCCAGTGTATTTATAGTAGTGTGGAGTGACCTCCCTTGAGATAAGTTAGTTATCTTATCTTATCTTTTGTGGGTAGTCCCCTTATCTTTGGCCAGCCGCCTTTAGGTCATCTGTGATCTTCTTCTTTGGGCCTACTTGGGCCCTTATAGGAATTTGGTCAAGCTCTTTGGGAAGAGGTCACTGTCGACCAACCTTTATAAGAGGTCGGTCATTTTTGTCCTCATCCAACCCGGCTCGCCTAGCTCGACCCATGGTATGAACAGTGCCCCTACTTGAGTTCGATCTTCCCCTTGAGGTCGTGTTTTTAGACTTTGACCCCTTGGAGGAAGTCGTGCTCGAGCATTTGCTTAGTCGTATTTGGTTCGTCCCTTTCTCGAGCAAGTTTCGCATCTTTAATGATTTTGAAACGCGAGACACTTTAAATGCAGCGTCGATTTGGGTTTAAAACGAGCGTCTTTAAAGCCTCTTCATAGGGCTTTTAATTCCTTTTGCTGTTTCATTCCCCGCTTAATTTTGAAATTGAAAAAGAAGGCTTTAGACTTTGTCTTCAGTTTTTCTTTTGCTCCGTGAGAGAAAACTTCCTTCCGTTCATCTTCTGCACTTCCTTCTATTCATCTTCTGCTTGCCCAAGTACTCCAAAATTGTTCCTTTCTTGGGTTTTCAGAGCTTCCATCTCTTAGTGCAGATCGTTTGTGGCTTGCTGCTAGTTCATTCGTCTTTTTTTGCTTGCAGGTTGGTGCTTTGCTTCATGCTTTATTTATCGTTGCTCTTTTGCATTTTTACTCTTGCATGCTTCCCTTTGTACAAAGTTGTTGCTTTTTGCTGGATTCCTTTGAAAAGGTTGAAACTTTCTGCATATCTTTGTTTTTCTTTAAAGTTGCGATCTTTTTATCTCTGTTGCTTTGTTCTGGGAACATGTAAGCACTTAGGGGATGAGGTTTTAGTTGCGCCCTTTTTGGCAAAGTGGCTAGGGTCTCAATTAGGATCTTGATTATTTTGTTGATTTTCCTGTGTGCTTGTATCTTCATTGCCTCCAAAGGGTGCCTCTGGTCTGTTGGTGTTTTTGTGAAACTTGGGGTGCCCTTTTGCTGTGATATTCCTTGTGCGTTAGTTTCTCACTCTCTGTTTCTTATCCGAGTTGCTTCGATAGTAACTGTTTTTTCTTTTTCTTATTGTAGGGATAGTTGGTCTATGTCTTCACGAAAAATATTGTCGAGATGTCTACCAAAGTTCCTGCTGGTATGACCGGTTGGCTGGATTCAATAGTCATGATGTGTGTGATCGTGGCTGATCCCGAGTACTGTGTGAGGCTTAGGAGGTTCCATAGGATCTGTAGTAATAGGGATGGTGAAAAGAATTATGAACTGGTGTCGCCTGATCCTGAGGAGAGGGTTAGTTTCCCTCCCTTAACTCAGGGAGAACGGCCCTTCTTCTATGCTTATGACTACTTTATTCAGCTGAATATCACCATCCCTTTTACTGCTTTTGAGACCGACCTCCTGCTGGTATGGCCGATTGGCTGGATTCAATAGTCTTGATGTGTGTGACCGTGGCTAATCCCGAGTACTGTGTGAGGCTTAGGAGGTTCCATAGGATCTGTAGTAATAGGGATGGTGAAAAGAATTATGAACTGGTGTCGCCTGATCCTGAGGAGAGGGTTAGTTTCCCTCCCTTAACTCAGGGAGAACGGCCCTTCTTCTATGCTTATGACTACTTTATTCAGCTGAATATCACCATCCCTTTTACTGCTTTTGAGACCGACCTCTTATGGACTTGTAATGTGGCCCCATCCCAGCTTCATCCGAACTCTTGGGCCTTCATTAAGATTTTCTAGCTGTTGTGTCAGGAATTAGGTGTCCGACCTACCATACCCCTTTTTCTTTATCTTTTTGTGTTTACTAAGCCTGGAGTGGCCAAGAAGAAAGCTTCTTGAATTTCCTTCTGAGCTACCCAGGGGAAGAAAGTTTTTTCAATGTTTGACGAGTCCTTTCGAGATTTTAAGAACTATTACTTTAAGGTTCGAGCTATCGAGAATGCCCGACCTTTCTTTTTAGATGAGAATGACGAGCCCACCTTTCCTTTGTGTTGGCAAAAAGATACAGTAGCTCCCAAGTATTCTTGGAAGAGTTTGGATGAAGTAGAACAAGCCTTTGTGGGTGTTCTAGAGGAGCACTGGGGGGAACCTCCTCATCTGGACAGAAAGAGATTTCTGGGAGATCCTTCCCTCCTCTGTGCCGAGTTAGGTTGCGTCCGACTTCTTTTAGAAGTGGTTTTCTTCTATTGTTTGTAATTTTATCCCTCCTTATTATTATAACTTGTTTTCCTGGTTTCCTTTTCAGAGATGGTGAAATCTTCGGACTCCATGAAGGCCTTTCGGAGGGCCAAAAAGGCGACAGCTGCCCAAAACTTGTCAGCGAAGACCTCGGGGGAAGGGTCTTCTTAGGTGTCCCCAAAGAAGCCAACTTCTGACTCTCAAGGCCCGAGAAAGATCATCCTGACCCCTAGAGTTTGGGTAGTTCCACCTGATCCATCTCGGGCGACTTTTGGCCCTGCCTTCTCTTCTAATGCTGCTAGCCCGCCTCCCAAGCATCAAAAAATTGTTGGGACATATAACCTTGATGACAAAGAATTTGATGGTATGGGCTTTGCCATTGAATTGATTACTCCCCGTGGTAAGGTCCCTCTGGACGAGGTCTCCATCCTTTGTCACCTTGAATTTATAACGAACAATAGCATTCGGATGACCAATGTTGGTGCGGCCTTATTTAGGGTTGTTAAGGAGTCCCCTGTCCGTGCTACCAAGGCTTTTCTAGAGGACGCCCAGGCTGAATTCAATAGGGTAAAGGGTCTAAAGGATGAGCTGGACGCCAGGGTTGCCAAGTTAGAGATTGATGTGGAAAAAGAGAAGGAGCGTGCTACTAGGGCGGAGGCAACTGCTAACTTGGCTGAGGAGGCTGCAAAAAAGTTAAGGAGAGCTATACCCAGACCTACGGCGAGTTGCTAGAAACTAAAGAGAGGCTTCAATATGCCCAAGATGATTATGCTGAGCTTCAGGGGCACATGGTGAATAGTATGACTGATATGTTTGAGATCCTGAAGGCTCAGGTCTGAGTTATTGCTCCCGAGGCCGATCTCTCCTTGTTTAGTATGGATAATGTGGTGGAGGATGGCAAGATTGTTCCTGTCTCTGACGATGATGATGAGGGTCCTCCTCTTGTGCCACCAGGCAAAGCTCCGGCAGCTTCAGCTTCTTTCGTTCCTTCAGAGGTCGACCCTCCCGAGCCTGAGCCTGATGTGTAGATTCTGAACAGGCCAGATAGAGTTGTTAATGCTACTCCGATCTCGACCATGCCTCCTTCTCCCCCTGCCAAAGATGTTGCTACTGGGGCAAATTTAGATCCCCTATGACTTTTTATGATTGTGTACTGTTATAGTCCGACTTGTGGACTTTGAACTTGTTTATGTTTTTGTAAGTCTTCTTGTGGTTGACTCTTTTGACATTTGGTTGCTTCTCAGCAACTTTTGTTTTGAAAAACAAACACTTTAAACTCTGGGACTGCCTTTTAGGTGGCCTTTGAGTCTTCAATGTTTTTACTTTGATAGACGCATTTTGCTAGAGGTATACTTTTTGCAAACCTTTGTGAATTAGGTATTTCCCAGCCCGACCTCATTTGAATTGGTACTTGTCAACCCTTTATTAAGTCGGGCAAAATTATCCTTGTGGCTTGGTGTCTGAGCTTTTAGCGACTTGTCCGATAACTTTTCAGTGTTCTTTATATAGAACCTTTTTAGTCTCGGATGACTTTTTGAGGCCTTCTTTGAGCAGAGTTTGCACCCTTTTAGCTAAGCACTTTTGAGCCTTAAGTTATTTTTCAACCTTTTTGGCTTTTTCTTTTCTTGAGATCGTACCTGTGCCCCTCTGACGTCGACCCGTATGGCCTTGTTACTCGGGATTTTTAGTCATATTCCAACAACTTTTTAGGTAGTGTTCCTGTTGAGGAACCTTTTCTTTATAGTTTGTTTGTAGGACTTTTTAGAGCCGTTCCGACTTGTGCTTTTTCCTTTTAAGTAGTGTCTTTTTTGCAATACTTGTACCTTTCGGCGAAGCACTGCTGGCCTCTGGTTCTTTAACCTTTCTTTGGCCTTTGTGAGGTGTCTTTATCCCTTTTCAGTGATCCTTTCATTGGTCCGACTTCTCTGTCGGGCCTTCTTAAGTTATTTTTAGTAATCTATTTTTAGTCAGACCTCGTCAGGTCACTTTTTATGGGTTACTGTTTATAACTTCTTGCATTAACTTGCTTCTATCGCTTCACCTTGGCGACTTCTTTGTAATCGGGCGATGAATTTTGTGTTTTATGAGTTTAGATTAATGCATCTTGGCAGGAAACTTTTTAGGGAATTGATAACTTTTAAATAATAATGAGATAAAAACATAAATAAAAGTGTATACATACGAGTACTTACCCTTCTAGGTCGGGCAGTTTTTTAGATCTCATCCTGGCGCCTCATTAAAAAACCTTTTCAGGAAAAAGAGTGTGCCTTGACCTAAGATCTTTACTATTTTCTAGCTATAGTACCTTCTTAGGTTACATGCATGCCATGACCTTGGTAGCTCTCACCCTTCGAGGTCGGACACCTTGTAGTAACCTTTCCCCAGTACTTCTGCTACTCGATATGGTCCTTTCCAATTAGCTGCTAGCTTCCCTTCTCCTGACCGGCTTGCTCTGATATCATTTCGGATTAAGATGAGATCATTGATGGGGAAGCTTTACTGGATTACCTTCCGATTGTACCTCAGAGCCATTCGACGCTTTAGGGCTTCCTCTCTAATCCAAACTCTTTCTCGGACTTCTGGAAGTAGGTCGAGCTCGTCCCTTTGCGCTTGGGAGTTGGTATCTTCATTGTAGAGGATCATTCTGGGAGATCCTTCTTCTACCTCCATGGGAATCATTGCCTCCATTCCGTAAGCAAGTCAGAATGGTGATTCTCCAGTGGTTGAATGTGGTGTTGTCCGGTATGCCCATAGGACCTGCGGGAGCTCTTCAACCCTAGCTCCCTTGGCGTCCTGTAGTCTCCATTTTAACCCGGCCAGTATGACTTTGTTGGCAGCTTTCGCCTGTCTATTGGCTTGTGGGTGCTCTACAGAGGTGAACTGGTGCTTGATTTTTAAATCAACTACCAGATTTCTGAAGCCCGTTTTGGTGAATTGAGTGCCATTGTCTGTGGTAATGGAGTGTGGCACCCCAAACTTTGTGACAATGTTTCTGTATAAGAACTTCCGACTTCTTTGGGCTGTGGCAGTGGCCAAAGATTCTACCTCAATCCATTTTGTGAAATAGTCTTTCCCATTAATGAGGAACTTGACTTGCCCTGATTTCAGGGGGAAGGGTCCGAGGAGGTCGAGCCCCCATTTTGCGAATGGCCTGGGTGAAGTGACACAAATGAGTTCTTCGGGTGGTGTGATGTGAAAGTTTGCGTGCTTCTGGCATGGGGGAATGTTTTGACAAACTCTGTTGCTTCCATTGGAAAGGTCGGCCAGTAGAATCCAGCTCTGAGTACCTTTTTCGAAAAAGCTCGCACCCCAAGGTGGTTGCCGCACATGCCACTGTGGACTTCTTCGAGAAATTCCCTTGTAGTGGAGGTCGGGACGCATTTTAGGAGGGGCATAGAGATTCTTCTCCTATATAGGACGTCGTGTACTATGGTGTAGTACTATGCTTCTCGTACTAGCCTTTTCGCCTTCTTTTTGTCTGCGGGAAGTATTTCTGACTTGAGATAGCTGACTATAGGAGTTATCCACCCTTGGTCCTGGTCTGATATGTTTAGGACTTTTTTCTCTTCCGTGGTTGACAGATTTGGTAGTGTTTCTTGAATGAGGCTTCCACAAATTATCTGAGCTGTTCTCTGGTCTTGTCTAGGTATTTCCTCATGGTGGGATCCTTGGCCTGGTAGCTCCCTTATATTTGTGAGGTAACTACCCGTGAATCGCTAAAACTGGTAAGTTTCTGAGCTCCTACCTCCCTAGTCAGCTTCAAACCAGCCAGTAGGGCTTCGTATTCCGCTTGATTATTTGAAGCAGGAAACTTAAATTTTAACGAGAGCTCGATTTAGGATCCTTGATCACTTTCTAAAATGATGTCTGCACCACTCCCGGTTTTGTTCGAGGAGCCATCCACATAAAGGCTCCACTCTGTGGTAGTGCCCGGGGTGTCAGTGTACTTTGCGATGAAGTCGGCTAGGTACTGTGACTTAATAGCTGTTTGAGCTTCATATTTGTGGTCAAATTCTGATAACTCGACTACCCATTATAGGATTCTTCCAGCTAAATCTGTTTTCTGTAAAATACCTTTCATGGGCTGGTTAGTCCGTACTCTGATGGTATGAGCTTGGAAGTATGGGCAGAGTCGCCGAGAAGTGAGTATGAGGGCGTAGGCGAACTTTTCTATCTTTTGATAGTTTAGTTCAGACCCCTGTAGAGCCTTACTGATGAAGTAAATGGGTTGTTGCCCATTTTCGTCTTCTCTGACTAGTGCTGAAGCTATTGCCTGACTTCCTACGGTGAGGTATAGTACGAGTTCTTCACCTTCCCGAGGTCGGGTAAGGATGGGTGGTTGTCCCAGAAATTTTTTGAAGTCTTGGAAGGCTTATTCGAATTCTAGAGTCTACTCAAACCTCTTTCTCTTCCTTAATGTTGCATAGAAGGGGAGAGATCATAAGGCTGATCCATCTAGGAACCTAGACAGAGCTGCTAGTCTTCCATTGAGCTGCTAGACCTCTTTGACACAGGTCGAACTTTTCATGCAAAGCATGGCCTGTCACTTATCTGGGTTTGCTTCGATTCCTCTTTGGGTGAGAATGAAGCCCAAGAACTTGCTAGCTTCTACTGTAAAAGTGCATTTTGCGGGATTAAGTCTCATCCCATGCTTTCTTATGGTATCGAACACTTCAGTGAGGTCGGATAGCAACGTTTCCTCGCTTTGTGTCTTTACCAGCATGTCATCGACATAAACTTCCATTAGCTTCCCAATGTGATTGGCAAAGACTTTGTTCATCAGTCTTTGGTAGGTAGCCCCTGCGTTCTTGAGTCCAAAGGGCATGACTATATAGCAGTAGTTTCCTTTTGGGGTTAAGAATGATGTTTTCTTCTGGTCAGGTTGATACATTGGGATTTGATTGTATCCAGAGTAAGCGTCCATAAAGGAGAGGCACTAATAGCCTGACCAGGCGTCAACTAGTGTGTCTATGTTTGGGAGTGTATAAGGATCTTTTGGGCAGGTTTTGTTGAGGTCGGTGTAATCAGTGCACATCCGCCACTTCCCATTTGACTTTTTGACCAATACCACATTGGCTAGCCATAATGGGTACTTTACCTCCTTTATGAACCCTGCCTCCAGCAAGGCCTATACCTACTCTTCTACAGCTTGCGACCTCTCTGGGCTGAGTTTCCTACGTTTCAGCTGTACTAGCCAAGACCCTAGATATACGGCTAACTTATGGCACATTAGTCCGGGATCAATACCGGGCATGTCCGCGACCTTCCATGCAAAGAGGTCGGAGTTATCCTTTAGGAGCTTTATTAGTAGTTCCTTTAGGTCTCCTTTTAGATTTGCCCCTATACTTGTTGTTTTGTCTTGAGTGTCTCCGATTTGAACTTCTTTGGTTTCACCTTCTGGATGAGGGCGGAGTTCTTCGCGAGCTCAAATTCTCCCGAGTTCTATAGTATTGGTTTCCTTTCCTCTGGGGTCACCTTTAAGATTCAGACTTTTGTTATAACAGCGTCGCGCGAGTTTTTGGTCTCCCTTTATGGTAGCGATCCCTTCCGGAGTTGGGAACTTCATGCATAGGTGTGGAGTGGAGACCACAGCAGCGAGCTGGTTTAGTGTTGTCCGACCTATTAGGGCGTTGTAGGCTGAGCTCACGTCGACTTCAATGTAGTCTATACTTAACGTCCTAGACCGAGTTCCTTTCCCAAAGGTTGTGTATAGTGGGATGTACCCTAATGGCTGAATTGGGGCGTCTCCTAGCCTGAATAGGCTTTTTGGATATGCTCTGAGTTCTTTTTCTTGTAAGCCGAGCTTGTTGAAGGCGGATTTGAACAATATATCCGCAGAGCTTCCTTGGTCGACTATTGTTTGGTGGAGGTTGGCATTGGCAAGTATTATGGTGACAACCACGGGGTCATCATGTCCCGGGATGATGCCCGCGGTGTCTTCTTGAGTGAAGGTAATAGTGGGGAGGTCGACCGACCTGTCCCCTCCTCTGACATGGTACACCTCCTTAAGGTGTCTTTTGCGCGATGACTTAGAGATCCCTCCTCCTGCGAATCCTCCATTTATCATGTGAACATGCCTCTCAGGGGTGTGAGGGGGACGTTCAGCTCGTCCGATCTCTTCATCCCTTCTTTTCTTCTTTGGTTCATCATTTTTATTGGCCATGAACCTGTCTAGTCTTCCTTCCCGGGCTAGCTTTTCTATAATGTTCTTTAGATCGTAGCACTCGTTGGTAGGGTGCCTGTAGATTCGGTGGTATTCGCAATATCTCTATGTAGACATCCACAAGGGACACCCTGAGGGGAGTGTAGTTGCGGAGGCTTTCCCGATCTCCTTGCTTAATCCCTAGCAGGCTTGGGGCATGCTTGGCTTTGTCTTTCTGGATGGAGAATCTAGCTAGAAATTTCTTGGCGAGGTCATCGAAGCTTGCTATTAACCCTGGCACAAACTGTCGAACCATTTTATTGCCGTTTTGGTCAAAGTGGTCGGGAAAGCTTTACAACGGATTGAATCTGAGGCATCCGTAAGATACATCCGACTTTTGAAATTGCTTAGATGATGGCTTGGATCGGACGTACCATCATACAGGGTCATGTCAGGGGCTTTGAAGTCCTTCGAAACTTTAGCTTTCATGATCTCCTTTGTGAACGGGTCTTGGTCCTTGTGGGGGCTATCTTCGTGGCTGGTTCGAGTGATCTTGGTTTTGAGATCAGCTTTGAGCTTTAGGAGCTTGTCCTCCAGCTCTCGACGCCGTCTGGTTTCTCTCCGAAGGTCTCACTTAGCCTCCTGCTGCCGGTCGGCTTCTTGTTCAAGCTGTTTAAGTCGATGCTGTTGCTCACGGATAGCTTCTAAGATTTTGATGTTTGGGGGTTGTTTATCTCCCTTATTTTGAGGTGTATCCTTTGGTATGGTATGCATTCTTGTGCGGTGTTCTGTCCTCCAAGCCAAAATTATGATCGTTGTCAAAGTTGTCCTCCATGATGATGGGATGACTTCCAGGGTCCCCGGCAACGGCGCCAATATTCCGAGAGTTATCTGAAATTGAAGGTCGATCTCGGAGGAGATCTATGGTTGTGGTCGCAGCTGTCGTGTCTGACTTGTTGAATCTTGAGATGTTGCTCGTCCTTGATCACCAGAGGGTGGTGGTACCTGCAAGAGACTCTGATGCTTAAGTTAGCACAGGCTTTAAGCAGGTTTTTTGTGTATTATCAGAGTATGAGTTATACTTGGGGGCTCCAGTGTATTTATAGTAGTGTGGAGTGACCTCCCTTGAGATAAGTTAGTTATCTTATCTTATCTTTTGTGGGTGAGTCCCCTTATCTTTGGCCAGCCGCTTTTAGGTGGGCTGTGATCTTCTGCTTTGGGCCTACTTGGGCCCTTATAGCAATTTGGTCGAGCTCTTTGGGAAGAGGTCAGTGTCGACCAACCTTTATAAGAGGTCGGTTGTTTTTGTCTTCATCTAACCCGGCTCGCCTAGCTCGACCCATGGTATGAACACTACTTATATCAGTTTGCCTAATTGAACATATTACATGATTATATGCTAATTGCTTTACTTGAACCTACTTGTGTATTACTTGTTTACGTTGCTTGTGTTTGTATAACCGAGAGGTACCTCATCTTGGTGTTGGTTGACGCTGAGAACTGGTGCTTGTTCTGGTTATGTTTTTATTTTGATTGGAGAGTTGAGGAAAGATGAGAATTGTTGGCTTAAATTTAGAATCCTTTATGATAGTAGCCAAGTTATGCATTAGAGAGAATTTAAGATGGATAAAATGATGTGTGGATAATTAAGATTACTTAGTGAGTTTGTGTTGCCTTATGCAGTATCTATTTGGCACTATTACTGTACTGGAAACCCATAGGTCGGGGGTTCTCATTCCGTATATATCTCTTATTTTTCAGATACATGTCCAGGTGCTCAGCAGTGAAGCTGTGATACATCTGAGAGATGGCGAAGATCATTGATAAAACACAATTTGATGGTTTATTTTGTATTGAATTTGGTGGATTTTATCAACATTTCCTACATTTATTCAATGAAATAGCATGGTTTTGTAAATTTCTCATAAATTGTGCTTAAGAGTGAAAACATGATTTTTAGGCCTTTAATTAGCTAATTTTAATTCGCTTTAATTCCATTCGATGCCTTGATATGTTTGTTGAGTAATTTCAGATTCATAAGGCAAGGATTGGATGGAAGAAGTGAAAAGAAAAGCATGCAAAGTGGAGAATTCATGAAGAAATGAGTATTTGCAGAATTCATGGTGACGCGTGTACGTGGCCCACACGTATGAATGGGAAGGACATCTGCCAGATCACGCGTACGCGTGACCCACACATACGCGTGACAAGCGTCACGTGACCAACTTAAAGGCAATACGCTGGGGAAGATTTCTGAGCCATCCAGTCCCAAATCCAACTCATTTGTGAAGCTATTAGAGGTTGAATTCAAGATGGATCAAGGAGAGAGCAATTAGGAGTAGAGTAGTAACATGTTTTAAGTCATATTCTAGAGAGAGAAGATCTCTCTTCTCTCTAGAATTAGGGTTAGATTTAGGGTAGATTTTTTCATAGATTTAGATTTAATTCTTGTTATTTCCTTCACTTTGTTGCATTTATGTTTATGATTCTTGTTGCTTTTAATTTCAATTAATACAATTTATATTTTATGTTTTTTCTTGTTTAATTTTGTTGTTATTATTGTTTTCTTGCAATTGGTAGTTGTTAGATTTTATATTTCTTGTCATTTTACTATACTTTTATTTTGTGCCTTCTAAGTATTTGATAAAATGCTTGGTTGGGTTTTAGAGTAGATTCTGGTATTCTTGACTTGTGATTGAGGACTTAGGACCCTTGAGATCATTAATGTCCAGTTTCATTGGCGATTTAGGGTTGTTAGTGGTTTTTGGACTAACTATGTCCACTTGACTTAATCCTCCGATGTTAGAGGGCAACTAAGTGGAATTAACTCTTTGTAATTACTATGTTGTGGTCAATGATCCAAGATAGGAACCCTTGACCCTTGATCCTTGTCAAGACCCATTTTAGTTGTAAGTTTTACTTTCTTGCAATTTATATTTTCATGTTAATCAAACCCAAAAATCCCCCAAAAGATACAATCATAATCAATAATATGCACACTTCCCTGTAATTCCTTGAGAGATGACCCGAGGTTCAAATACTCTCAGTTTTTATTGGTTTGCTTAAGTAATAAACAAATTAAACTTTGATTGAGGGTTGTCTATCGGTTTGGAACTATACTTGCAATGAAATTATTTTTTGAAATTCCGAACCGACGATTTCCCTTTAACAATCATTGGACTCTGTTTATATTTTGTTTAGATTCTCTCCGCACTTATTTTGAAAAACTTATATGTATGTATTTATTCATTTCGAGAGCTTGCCTATAGAGGCCTTATGTATATTTTGGGAGAGATAGGAAAATACTATTGTCAAACTAATTTTTATTTCTGTAACCCTAGCCAGTCTAAACTTCGCAGGTCGCGACTAGTGGCTATTTA
>NC_029785.2:74425527-74431257 GCF_000816755.2 Arachis ipaensis | reverse complement strand
TATATATATATATATATATCATTTTCGATAAACCACTATTCGTTCAGCAACGATTTACTTATGCTTTTATATATACGTATATATATATATATCATTTTCGATAAACCACTATTCGTTCAGCAACGCGTACGCGTAATGAGTATCACATGCTACAATTAACAGAAAACCTTGGGGGCGATTTCTGGGCTGCTTTTGACCTAGTTCAGGCCCAAAAATGAAGACAAGAGACTGCAAAGTGGAATTGGGAGGCATGATTCGGACTATTCATTCATTCACACACTTTAGGTTTCAGATGTAGGTTTCTAGAGAGAGAGAGAGGCTCTCTCCTCTCTCTAGGTTTTAGGGTTTTTATTCCTATTTCTTCTTAGCTTTAGAATTTTATCTTACTTTAATTTAGTTTTCTTCTACCTTTTATTGCTCTAGTATCTTAGTTTATCTTCTCTTGTTGATTTCTTTATTTTTTCAATTTAGTTTATGAACCCTTCTTGTTAGATTCAATTTCCTTTTAATGCAATTTGAGGTATTTCATGTTTATTGCTTCTTTCTTTAATTGTTGGTTATTGATTCCTTGCATTTGTTAATTTTAGATTTTACTATTTCTTGTTACTATTCTATGTTTTTATTTTGTGTCTTTCAAGTGTTTGATAAAATGCTTGGTTGGATTTTAATTTAGATTTTTGTGTACTTGGCTTGGATTGAGTAATTCGGAGACTCTTGAATTGTCAAGGTCTCTTGTTGATTGGTGATTGAAAGTTGCTAGTTGACTTGAGCTACACTAAATCTTATCTTTGATTAGGACTTGTGAACTTAAGTTGATTTTGCTCACTTGACTTTCCTTCATTTGTTAGAGGATAACTAAGTGAAAGCAATTTACACTTACCATCATAATTGACGATGATAATGAGGATAGGAATTCCAATTCTCAATCCTTGATAGGACCTTTCTTAGTTATTAGTTTATTTTCTTGCCATCTTACTTTCTTGTTTCTTATTACAAAAAAACCAAAAAATATACAAAACCATAACCAATAAGAAGTACACTTCCCTGCAATTACTTTGAGAGACGACCCGGGTTTAAATACTTCGGTTTATTTTTATTGGGTTTATACAAGTGACAAACAATTTAAATGTTGACCGAGGATTACTTGGGGTGGATAGGAGGGTTCATTGGTTGGGAGAAAGGGTTCATGATAGGAGGATTGCTATGGTGGACCCTTTCTCCTATCATGATGAACTACCTTCCTATCATGAACCCTTTCTCCCAACCAATGAACCCTCCTATAATTGCAAATTGTAATGAACCCTTTCTCGCAGAAAGGCTTGGCTAATCTTACATTTTGCAACATAGCTCAAGTTAAAAGGGTTCTGATCATCCATTTTGCTAAGGTGTATATGCAACTGTGAATTGCCTCTAAATACCCTCATGCTTGCAAAATACAATAAAATTATCATTAGTATATTCTTCTCCATTGTCTATCCTCAAGAACTTTATTTTCTTCCCAATTTCAAGATCTATTCGTGCTTAAACTCCTTGAATATACTAGAAACACATCTAACTTCTTGATGGAGAATACCCACTGTCTTCGTGAGTAATCATCTATGAAGTAGACAAAATATTTTGTTCCTCTTAGTAATAATTTTGGTGATTCCCACATTAGAATGAATCAAGTCTAGTATGTGCTTGCTTTTAGCAGTTGTTTTTTCAAACTTCAATCTATGCTGTTTGTTTGTGTCACAGTGCTTACAGAAAGATAAATTCACTGTTTTGGTCCCTGAAAATAGATTATGTTTGCAAGAACCCATAAACCACGTTCTGACATATGGCTTAATTTGTGATGTCACAACATAATTGTGTCTTCTTGATTTGCAAATGCTTCCAATGCCTCTGCGTCTCGAACTATATCTCCAAAAAGCAAGTATAGACTGGTTATTAGCCATTTTACCATCATGATCATATGAGCACCATTAGTTATCTTCAATGATCCACTTTTCAATATTGATCTTGTACCCTTGAGAATCCAATAACCTAATGGACAACAATTTTTTTCTCAAGTCTTTCACATGTTTTATACCTTAAACTGTATGGATAGAACCCTCAAATATCTTAATTTTGATGGTACAAATTTTCAAAATTTCTAAGACATGATAATCTTCCAAAAGTATAGATCCTTTTAAAATAGGTTCATAAGTGCTAAACCACTCATAAGGTGGAGTCATGTGATATGCTGTCACACAGTCCAATAGCCATATATCAGTCAGTGATTTGTTACGTTCATGACCAATTGCAGCTTCAATGCACAAGACATCTCCATCATCAAAGGTGTTTGCAACAAAACCATATGAAGTGGTTGCTTCAGCAGTTTTCTTTGTGTTCTTTTTGTTAAACCAACAATTTTTCTTCAAGTTCCCTTTCTTGCTATAATTGTAACAAGTAAGTTTTTCTTTCGATACTTTGATCTACCATGACTTTGACTCCCACTAGAGCCATGTTTTGTTGATCTGCCTATTATCATCGACAAAGCTTCTACTTGCTTTGAACTCTCCATTCAATTATATTATTTTTGTGACTACTTTCTTCTCCAAGAATAGCGATAGCAACATCATCAAATTAGAGTTGATAGGCAATATTATTATTTGTGATATTGATGATGAGTTGATTATACGAGTCTGGTAAACTTTGAAGAAGAAGTTCATCACGTTCATTTTTTACAATCTGACACTCCATGGCTATGAATTGTGAAAAAATGTGTGAAGATTGTTTATGTGATCTGTCATTGATGTGGACTAACTCATACAAAGAGTATAGAGTCTCATTTTCATGAATATCCTGTTGTGAAGTAATTTTTCCTCGTACAACTTTGCTGAGTGCCTCCAAAATCTCTTTTGTTGTTTGTTTCTCTGAGATGCTTGATAATACAGAATATGCCATAGTCAAGTCTAAATTAGCAACGATGTTTCTGTCTATCCCTTTTCACTTGTCATCAGGAGTGTCAGTAAGCCTGTCTTCTATTGCTTCTAAGCAATTCTCCTTTCTCAAAGTAATCTTGATCTTTAGTTTTCAAAGAAAAAAATATTTCCATTGAATTTTTTTTATCTTAAATTTTGTTTTCATGGTTCTAACACCAACTTACCCTTTTGCATTGAAAGATCAAGAACCTGCTTTGATACCACTATTAGGTACTAGAGTTAATAGGTATAAAATAATGCAACTAGAATTTATGGACGAGAAATGAATGAAACTGAACAACAATTTAGACAATAGTGAAAATAATATGACAAAATGGTAAAATTATAATCTCTCAAAATACATAGAGAAATCTATAATACTCTCTTACATATTGTTCCGAGGGTTACCTAAAACTGAAGGTCGATCTCGGATGAGATCTGCGATGTTGGCTGAAGCTGTCGTGTCCGACTTGCTGGGCTTGGTGGTGTTGCTGATCCTTCGTCACCGAAGGGTGGTGGTACCTGCAAGAAACTCCGATGCTTAAGTTAGCATGGGCTTTAAGCAGTTATTTTGTGTAGAATTAGAGTATGAGTTATACCTGGGTGCTCCAGTGTATTTATAGTAGTGTGGGCTGACCTTTCTAGATAAGATAAGTTAGTTATCTTATCTTATCTTTAAGCAAAGTCATCTTATCTCTAAGGGGGACCGCCTTTATCTTTCTAGGCTTTAGCTACCTTTAGATTTGGGCTACGTCCCTTTGTTTGGGCCTGCTTGGGCTTCTTGTAGCGATTTGACCGAACTCTTGGGGGACCTGACCTGAAGAGGTCGGTCGCTTTGTCTTCAATCAGCCTGGGTCGGATAGCTCGACGCAGGGTATGAACAGTGTCCCTGCTTGAGCTCGACTTTTCCCTTAAGGTCATGTCCTTTAGATTTTGATCCTTTTGAGGAAATCAAGCTCGAGCATTTCGCCTTGTGTCGATCTCCAGTATAACTCCTGCTGGGACTTGAATGCGGAGCGTTTTTCTTTCTTTTTTCTCTTTAATTGCAGCGCGCGTTGCGCTTTCTTGGGAACGTGCGAGGGTTAAATGCTCATTAACTCCTTTTTTTTCCGTTCCCTTCTTTCCCTCTTTTCCATTTCATTTTGAATTTTTACGCCTCATCTTTCAGTTTATCCTCTCCTTTCTTTTCACTTTTGCTTGCTGCAGTGCTTCGTTCCTCTATCCTTGCTTCGAAAGTGATTTGTTGGTGTGGATTCGTCGTTGTTTCTTTCTGATCCTTCCGTCACACTTTGCTTCTTTTTTCTCTATAGGTTGGTATTTCTTTCCCTTTTATGTTTTCGTTAGTCGCCTTTCTTGTATGTCTCCACTGTTGCATGTGATTTTTACTAATTTTGTCTATGAGAATCTTGACCCCTTCGAAAATAGATTGTTCCTTTTCTTTGTGGTGATCCCTACACTCTTTTGCTGTGACGTGCGCCTGATGGGTGAAAATTAGATTTCCACACAAACTCACTGGCAAGTGTACCGGGTCGCATCAAGTAGTAATAACTCACAAGAGTGAGGTCGATCCCACAGAGATTGATGGATCAAGCAACTTTAGTGAGGTGATTAGTTTAGTCAAGCTAACATTGGTGAATTGGGTGAAAAATGACCAACAGAATGTAAATGACAATAAATTTAAAGTTGCAGAAAGTAAATGAGCAGAAACGTAAAGCGCAAGGAATGTAAATTGGCAAAATCTTGAATGACAAGAAAGGTAAATTGCATGAAATGTAAAGGGGGCTGGGTGCTGGAATGTTAAATGAAAACAGTAAAGCAAGCAATTGAAGAGATCTTGAGAACAAGTGACAGGAAATTTAAAGTACAGGAAAATTAAATTCAGATCACAGTAGCTCAAATGTAAAGTGCAGAGTAACAAAAGTGCAGGAAAATAAATTGGGAGCAATAAAAACAAAAAGTAAAAATTACAGAGAAGAAAATTGTAGCAGAAAAGGAAATTGTAGCATAGAAGAAAATTGTAGCAGAAGAGAATTGCAGAAATTTAAATTGCATAATCTGAATTCAATGTGACTCAAATGATGAAAGTGCAGAAAATTAAAAGTGTTTCAAAGAGAATTTTCTATTCTACTCCTACTTCTACTCCTATTGCTCTCTAGCAGAGCCAGCCTTCCTAATGAAATGAAATTGATGTCTTTATATAGGCTTTAAAAAATGAAAATGAAATTGAAATTGAAAACAAATTACAATTCAAATGAAATAACTAATCTAACTATCTTGTGCCTTTGAGTGATGATAATGGGCTTTGCTTACTTTAATGAAATGGGTTGATTTAGATTTGGCCTTGAATAAGTGGGTCAGAGGTGGCTTTTGTTCCCTTCTAGTAGAGCACTCCGTTTGGGAAGTGAACTTGGCGTTCACTTTTCCTAGGCATGCCTTTGGTGCGTGCTTGGCCTCTAGCGTTCACTTTTTGAATGCTGCGTTCAATCTTCGAATGCTCTCTCTTGGTCCTTTGATGCGCTTTGCTTCCTTGGGCATTTACTTTTTTGAACGCTGAGTTCACTTCTTTGAATGCTACCCTTTTTGCTTTGTTGGGCTCTTAGTGCGCTGGCCTTGCTTCCCAGCTTCCATAAGCCCGAAAACGTTCACAAGAAAGAACGCTACGTTCACTTCTTTGAACGTGGCTTCTTGCTTTGTTTGGCTTTTAGTGCGCACTATTCCCTTCATGGTGAATGCCCGAGAAAGTTTGCTTGTGTGAATGCTAGCGTTCATTTAATTGAACGCTCTT
>NC_029785.2:74375021-74425468 GCF_000816755.2 Arachis ipaensis | reverse complement strand
CTTCCTTGCCCTTTTTTTCTTTTGGTGCCAAGTTTCCCTTGCTTAATGAACGCTAGCGTTCATTTATTGTGAACGTTACATGCATACAATTCATTTACTTTAATACTGCATAGAGCTTTATGAACGCTGATACATTGCATGCTTTCATTAATAATGCCAATGCATTAATCGTTAAAGCCTGATTTGTTCTTTTGCAATTGGCTTTAATAATGTATTACATGCATGCTTGCATTGATTTTAATTACTTAGTAAAGACGTAAAGCTCATTCATTTAATTCATTCTAATTAAATGCATGCATGCATAAGCATTAATGCATGATATTTCATGATAATAAGGCCAAGGCTTCATGGTCATGGGCCACGCTTTTAAGGCATGGCCTAAGATTCCAAAGCGTACTCAAACTTCAAAGTGTGCCCCAAAATTCTTCTTTTCTCTTTTTGAACTTAATTTGTGCTTTTTTTGCTTCTTTTTCCACTTATTTCCTACAAGATTTTTAAAATCAAAAGATCAAAGAAATATATCATTTAAGCACAAAAGCATTCAATATTTAAGTACTAATCATCAATTTCTTGTATAAAAAAGTATAGAAAAGATGACATGATGATATGTCATCAGTGCCTGGTTATTTTTCGCTTTCTTAGGGTTTTGTTGTTTGTCACAATTTCTGTCTCCTTTCGTGGTTGTATCCCCCTGATCAAAGTCTTGGCTTTTGCGGATTTGGTAAATTGAGGTTATAGCTTTGAAAACTTTTTGTAGCTTTGATGATAAACTATCAGTAGGAAAGGTTGTAACTTTGATGTTTTTTGTTGGTGATGATAACTTTCTTGCTGTTTTGTGTGGAATGTCGTTGCCAGAGAAGGATTGTGTTTTCTTTATTGAGAGATGTTAGGGCATAGACCATCGATTTCCTTCTGTCTGGGTTTTTGCCTTATTACTGCCTCCAAAGGGTGACCCTGGACTTCAGTGTGAGTCCTGGGGTTTCCCTTTTACTGACGTATCTGACTCTTGATGTTCATATGTTATTATCCAAGTTGTTTCCTTATTTGTCCGAGTTGTTTGATAGTAACCCCATTTTTCATTTCCTTACTGTAGGAACAGTTGACCCATGTTTTCCCACTAAAATATTGTTGAAATGTCTACTAAGATCCCGGATGGCATGTCTGACTGGCTGGACTCAATTGTGTTGATGTGTGTTACTGTGGCTGACCCTGAGTACTGTGTGTGACTTAGGAGGCACCATAAGATTTGTAGTAATCGGGACCAGGAGAAAAATTATGAGTTGGTGTCACCTAGCCCTGAGGAGAGGGTTTGTTTTCCTCCATTGACTCAAGGGGAACGTCCTTTTTTCTATGCTTATGACTACTTCTTCAGTCAATTGAATATTGCCATTTCTTTTACCCCTTTTGAGACCGAGCTATTGTGGTCCTGCAATGTAGCTCTTTCTCAGCTTCATCTGAACTCATGGGTTCCATAAAAATCTTCCAATTGTTGTGTCAGGAACTGGATATCCGACCTACCCAAACTCTCTTTCTTTATCTTTTTGTGTTGACGAAGCCTGGGGTAGCTAAGTAGAAAGCTTCCTGAATTTCTTTCTGAGCTACCCAAGAAAAGAAAGTGTTCTCCATGTATGACGAGTCTTTTAGGGATTTTAGGAATTACTATTTCAAGGTCCAAGCTGTGGAAGGAGCTCGGCCCTTCTTTTTGGATGAAAATAATGAACCTACCTTCCCTTTGTGCTGGCAAGAGAATGTGGTAGTGGCTAGGTATTCTTGGAAAAGTCTGGATGAGGTCAAACAGGCCTTTGTGTAAGTGTTGGAGGAAAATTGGGGAGAGCCTCCCCATCTCGACACGAAGAAGTTTCTAGGAGATCCTTCCCTTCTTCGGGTTGAATTGGGTAGTTGCTGACTTCTTTTTAGATTTTCTTTATTTGTTTGTTTGTTTGCCAATCTATCACTTTCTTACTGGCAACTTGATTTTGCTGTTTTCCTATTTCAGCAATGGTGAAGTCTACAGATTCCATGAAGGCCTATCGTCGGGCTAAGAAGGCGACTGCTGCTCAAAACATCTCGGCGAAGGCTTCTGGAGAAGGATCTACTCAAGTTCCTCCGAGGAAGCCGACCTTGGACACTTCTGGACCGAGGAAAATCATCCCGACTCCTCAGGTTCGTGTGGTTCCTTCTGCTCCTCTCCAATCAACCTCTGGTGCTGCCTCTTCTCCTACTGCTGGTCCTCCTCCTAAAAAACAGAAGACTATGAATCCTTATGACTTGGATGTCCCTGATTTTGATGCCGTGGAATTTGTTGATAATCAAATTGCTCCTTATCATCGATTTCCAATGGATGATGTGTCCACCTTTCATCACTTGAATTTCATCAACAGTAACAGTATTCGGATGGCCCATATGGGTGCAGCCCTATTCTGTACCGTTTAGTGTTCCCCAGTCCATGCGACTAAGGCTTTTTTGAAGGATGTTAAATTGGATTTCGATAGAATAAAGGGGGTGAAGGATGAGCTTGATGCCAGGGTGATTAAGCTGGAGTTGGATTTGGAGAAGGAAAAGTCCCGAGCTACCAGGGCTGAGGCGGCTGCAAACTTGGTGGAGGAGATGGTGAAAAACACAAGGAAAGTTATACCCGTACTTATGCTGAGCTGTTGGAGTTGAAGGAGAGACTTGCTTCTGCCCATGCGGATTACGCCGATCTCCAGGGTCATCTGGTAGATGCTGTGACGGGTGCTTATGACAATTTAAAGGCACATGTCCAAGTTCTAGCTCCTGAACTTGACCTGACTCTTTTCAGCTTGGATAACGTGGTAGAGGATGGCAAGATAGTGCCTGCCCCGGATGATGAAGATGACGGGCCTCCTCCTACACCGCCAGCCAAAGCTTTTGTAGTCACGACTTCTTCAATTCCTTCTACTGAGGTCGACCATTCTGAACCTGATCCTGATTGTCAAATTCTTAATCGGGAGGATGGGACTGTGGACGCCACCCCCATGAAGATCATTCCTTCTCCTTCAGCCACCGATGCTACTACTGAGGAAACTTTGAACCCCTTATGATTTCTTTTTTTTATCTGTACAGCCCGATTTATGCGCTTTTGAACTCTATTTTTTGTAACTGGTCTATGGTTTGGCTCTCTTGACTTTTAGTTGCTTCTATGCAACTTTATAAGTAGAAAAACAAAATACTTTCAACTCTTGTGGCCCTCTTTCAGGTCTCCTTCTGAGTCTTTACAGATAGCTGTGTTTTTTTTGATATGTTGACCGTTCTTTTGCAACCTTTGCAAATTTTTATAGAGAGTTGGTACTTCTGCTTGTCCGACCTCTTTTGATCATTTCTGGTTTTGTCCACTCTCTGCTTTGGTCGAGGTGATCCTTGGGGCTAATTTGTTCGGCAACTTTTTTAGTGTTCTCGTAGAACCTTTTTAGTTAGTCTGAACAATTTTGATAGCCTTGTCGTGGAGTTGTGGCTTTTTGGGCAAAGTTGTGTCCCTTTTATCGCACGCTTTTCGTTGGTCTGGCTTTTCTTGTCGATTCTTCCTAAGTTATTTTTAGTAATCTCTTTTTAGTCAGACCTCGTCAGGCCACTTTTTATGGGTTTACTTTGTATAAATTTTTGCGTTGATCGGTTTAGTCCGACTTCTTCTTTGTCAGTCCTTCTTAAGTTATTTTTAGTAGTCCATTTTTAGTCAGACCTTGTCAGGCCACTTTTTATGGATTACTTTTTATAACTTTTTGCGTTAATCGGTTTGGTCCGATTTCTTCTTTGTCGGTCCTTTTTAAGTTACTTTTAGTAGTCTATTTTTAGTCAGACCTCATCAGGCCAATTTTTATGGATTACTTTTTATAACTTCTTGCATTAATCTATTTTTATTGCTTTCACCTTGCCGACTTCTTTGTAATCGGGCGATGAATTTGGTTTCCATTGTGCCGACTTTGTCATGATCGGGTGATGAATTTGGTATTCCTCTTGCCGACCTTGTCGTGATCGGGCGATGAATTTGGTATTCATCTTGCCGACCTTGTTGTAATCGGGCGATGAATTGTTGCACTCAGATTAATGCATCTTGGTAGGAAACAGTTCATGTCCTAGGTCGTGGTGTACGACCCGGGCTGACTGAAGGCAAGTCGACTCAACTCTTCCGACCAGGATGACTCGACCTCTTTATAAAAGAGGTCGACCAAACCGCTACAGAGGCCCAATAATGCCCAAACAAAGGAACATGGCCTAAATCTAAAGGCAGCCAAAGCCTAGAAAGATAAGGCGGTTCCCCCTAAAGATAAGATGACTTCACTCAAAGATAAGATAAGATAACTATCTTATCTCCAGGAAGGTCACTCCATACCATTATAAATACACTAGAGCACCCAGGTATAACTCATACTCTGATTCTACAAAAAACCTGCTTAATACCCTTGCTAACTTAAGCATCGGAGTCCCTTGCAGGTACCACCACCATCCGGTGATGAAGGATCAGCATCACTAACAAGTCCAACAAATCGGACACGGCGGCTCCGGTCGCCACCCACAAGTCGGACACATCAGCGCTGGCTAGCACAGAAGATCTCGTCCAAGATCGACCTACAGTTTCAGGTAACCCTTGGAACATTGGTGCCGTTGTTGGGGAACTTGGAAGTCATCCCATCATCATGGCAGACAACCTTGACAATGACCACAACTCTGATTTGGAAAACAGAACGCCACATAAGAACGCGGATGTCACACCAAACGATACTTCTCAGCCTAACAAAGACAAGAATTTGCCAAGCACAGGAGTCATAGAGGCACTTCAAGCTCAACAAGATCGTCTAAAACTGCTCGAAAAAGAGGTCGAATATCAACGGGAAGCCGAGAGAGACCTACGAAGGGAAGCTAGGCGACGCCGAGAATTAGAGGACAAGCTCCTAAAGCTTGAAGCCGATCTCAAAGCTAAGACTACCCGATCCAGTCATGAAGATAGCCCCCGCAAGGATCAAGACCCATTCACCAAAGAGATCATGAAGGCCAAAATACCAAAAGACTTCAAAACCCTGACATGACTCCGTACGACGGTGCATCGGACCCCAGCCATCATCTCAGTAATTTTAGAAGTAGAATGTACCTCACGGACGCCTCTGACGTCATTCGATGCAAAGCCTTCCCAACAACCCTAACAAAGCCAGCAATTAAATGGTTCGACACTCTGCCCCCTAGATCCATCACAAGTTTCGACGACTTGGCCAAGAAATTTCTTGTCAGATTTTCCATCCAGAAGGACAAAGCCAAACATGCCCCAAGCCTACTAGGGATCAAGCAAGGAGATCAAGAGAGTCTTCACAGCTACATGGAGAGGTTCAACAAAGCGTTCCTGGACATACAAAGCCTACCAACAGAAGCAGCCATTATGGGTCTCATCAATGGCCTGCGAGAAGGACCTTTTAGTCACTCCATATCAAAAAAACATCCAACATCTTTGAATGAAGTACTGGAATGAGCTGAGAAGTACATCAACATGGAGAAAAACTCTCGGCTAGGAGAAACCTCAAAATCTGGGTTCTCCTACTCCTCCCGGGATAAGGATAAAGAATCCAAGAAAAAAGAAGATCAATACGGCGAAAAGCCTAAAAAATACAACAACTATACCCCTCTCTGGGTGTCTCTTGTGGATATTTACCGAGAAGTATGCCATACTGAAAAGATCCCACCACCTCGTCCACTCAAAAGTAAGAAAGGAGGAGGAAATCGGACAGAATTCTGTGAATATCACCGAATCTACGGACATCCTACCAATGAATGCTTCGACTTGAAAAATGTTATTGAGAAATTGGTAAGAGAAGGATGAGTAGATCGATATTTAGCTAACAAATCGGATGAGCCTCAGAAAAGAAGAAGGGACGAAGAAGTCGGACGAAGAGAGCGACCACCTCATACCTCAGAAAGACACGTTCACATGATAAATGGAGGATTCGTAGGAGGAGGGATCTCAAAATCATCTTGCAAAAGGCACCTCAAAGAATATATATCATGTTAAGGGAGGAGAAGGATCACCCGACCTCCCTACTATTACTTTCTCCCAAGACGACGCAGCAGGCATCATCCCGGGACATGACGGCCATATGGTCATCATTATCATAGTGGCCAATGCAAACCTTTCACCGCACATTGGTAGTCCAAGGAAGCTCGGCAGATATCTTGTTTAAATCTGCCTTCGATAAACTCGGCCTGCAGGAGAAAGAACTTAAAGCATATCCGAACAGCTTGTTTGGACTAGGAGACTGATAGCTAGGGATTTATATCGGTAAAGAATCTCTCGGTAAAGTCGCGTTGCAAGTATAGCTCTACCAACAACAATCCTCGAGTATCAAATTTAGAGAGGGATTTGGTTGTCACAAGTTCAACCCAATAGAAATAACTGAAGTATTCAAACCTCGGGTCGTCTCACAAGGAATGGAAAAACATGTGCTTCAACATTGGTTAGAAATTCGGGGTTGTGAGTCATGAGCAAGAATTTAAACTAGGAATCTTAACAAGCAAGTAATCTTAAAATGCAAGAAACTAATTCAAATGAATAAGCAAGATGTAAATAATTCCAAACTAACAAAGTAACATCCAATATGATTCTATTCCAAACTAACAAGTAACTATAACTAAGACAAGTAATCAAGAATTTTGGGTTTTCAAATATGAATAATAAAAGAAACTCTTGGCTAGGCATGGGAATTGGGATCAGCATCCTTGTCTAATAACCATATCTTGAAAATTATGAGGAACCAAACTCATTAAGTTTACTTCTATATTTGAAGTACGTCAAATGGTTTGGTCAACATCAACCCATAAGTTCTGACCTTACTACTAATTGACTTAGTAGTAGGTTAGTGTCAATGGCTATCAAATTGACCACTAAGGGTTCTCAAATCATCAAATCCATTAGACCCAATGACTCAAGTTTACCCAATTCCCTTAGCCTAGGCCAAGAGTAAAGAGAACTACTCCATAATCAAAGTAAACAATTCATCAAACACATAGTAAGCATTAATAAAAGACATGTTCAAATTGCAATTAAATTAAAATTAACAAGTACCCACTAATAATTATCCACATACAATCACTCAAAAAACACAATTAATCATAGAAATCATTAATATAACATCAACAAGTCAAGAATCACAACATTCAGAAATGGGTATCAAATGACAATTGATAAGAATTCATAAAACAAACACAGGATCTAAACAAAATTATACTAATTAAGGAATTCAAATTGAACAATTAAAACTAGTAATTAACAAGATCCAATTCAGAATTCAACAAGGGAAGATCAAATTAAAGCTAGATCTAGAGAGGAACAAGGGTTTCTCTCTCTAGAAGAACAAAGAACCAAAAACTAGCTAAAAATTGTGTCTAGTGTAAAATGAATGACTCCCCCCTTTCCCCTACCATCCTTGGGTCTTTTCCATGCAAAAACAGCTTGAATTTGGGCCTGATGAGCCTTAGAAATTGCCAGGCACGATTTACTTTAATGAGGTCACGTGCAGCTTTCCGCGCGTGCGCGCCATGCATGAGTGCGCGCCGATTGCTTTTGTGATCCACGTGTGCGCACCAGGTGCGCGTGCGCGTCGATGGCAATCCTCTGATCCGCGCGGATGCGTCCATCCTCGCGCGCCACTTCCAACTATCCTCATCCACGCGTGCGCGTGGAGTGCGCGTGCGCGCCAATGCTGAGTTTCCTAAAATCCAAATCTTCATGTTCCTTCCTCTTGTGCATGCTTTCTTTCTCTCTTCTAGGCCATTCCTACCCTATAATTACTGAAATTACTCAACAAATACATCACGGCATTGAATGGCAACAAAAGAGGATTAAAATATGGCAATTTTAAGGCAAAAGAAGCATGTTTTTCATCATGGAGCAATATTAGGAAAAGAAAACAAAACCATGAATTTCTTGTGAATAAGTGTGAGAAATATTGACAAAAACCTCCAAATTCTACACAATATAAATCACAAAATTGGGGTTTATCAAATCTCCCCACACTTAAACCAAGCATGTCCTCATGCTTAAAATAAAAAGATCAAAGATCACGGTGAGAAAGGGTTTATGAAATGTAAACTACCTAAGTGAATACATGCAACTAATGTAAAATTATCTATTTACTTGGTCAAGGGTAAATCTATTCTCCAAGAACACATATGAGCATACGGGGTGAAAATGCTAGGTAGTTCATAAATCCTACCAAATTGAACATCACTATGAAGTGCATATAACTTGCTAGATGAACGCTCGTGAAAGCTGGGAACAAAGAATTGAGCATCGAACCCTCACCGGAAGTGTATCCACTCTATTCGCTCAAGTGTATAGGGTTCGTCACTCAATCCTCTCCTAATCATGCTTTCAAAGATTTGTCTTTTATCTAACAATCAACAATTACTTAATGTATGCTTACAAGTATCATGAGGTCTTATTCATGGGTTGTAATGGGGCTAGGGTGAAGGTAAGGATGTATATGGTCAAGTGAGCTTAAAATTTGAGTCATTGATTAACCTAGAATCCCACTAGACACATAGAACAACCTATACAACTATAATACATTACCTAGCTACCCTTAAGTTTCACTTTTTGCATACTCATGCATTCTTTTCAATTCACATCCCATATACATTGTTTTTATTACTTTGTCTTGGGGCATCTTTGTCCCCTTTCATTGTTTTTCTTTTCTTTTTCAAAAAAATCTTTTTAGGTCCCCTTTTTCTTGGGGCTTTATGTACAAAAATTTTCAATGCATATGGTTCAATCTTTCAATACATGAGTATGTTTCCAAATCCTAGAGTTTTCAATTACAACTACAATTACACACCTCTATATCTACCCAAAATTCCCAAGTATACCCTCCCAATTGAATGATACACACCTCCACTTACCTAAGCTAATCAAGGATCCAAATTTAGGGACATTCATTATTTTTCGCTTAGGGTTGTTGATGTGCTCTTTTCAAGAACAAAGAGGGTTTATCATAGGCTCAAAATTGGTTAGCAATGGTAGATAAAAGGGTTAAGGCCATTTGGGAAAAGTGACTATTGAAATGATGGCCTCAATCATGTAAACGCATTCATACACAAAGTAATGGACATATAGAATTAGACAAATCAAGGATTACAATCATAGAGAGAGAAATATGCACACAAGAATGGGAAATAATGGTTAGAAAATGTAACCATGCAATAGGCTCAAAACTTACATGCTTGTGTTCTTAGCTCAATCACTATGTTCCAAAATACATTCTTAAAGCAAGTTTACTGCAAAAAATAAATTTTCAAAAATTTGGTAGGGTACCCCAGAACACAGTTTCTTGGGGAAGAAGTTATTATTTTGACCAAGCAACTCTATAGAAATTAACTATCATGCAAGGAGTACTTACAAGAAAGACTAACTACACATGCAATGTACTAACTACTAAGCAAAAGATAAATCCATGGGTATTGAAAGGAAGAGATTGTTACCCATGGAGATCGATCGAACGACCTCCCCACACTTAGAATTTAGCACGGTCCTCCGTGCTACGAACAATGTGCAAAGGGCGGTCGGGACCTGAATCCTTACTATCCTCTCCTTCAGAGCTCCCATCACATGGGTTTGAGGTGGATGTGAATATTTCGGGTTCCTCCATGCTAGGGGTAACACAACGCAGAAGCTTCTTGATGTAAGTTTATCGGCGTTGGTTGTGCCGCTCATATCTATCAATCTTCCGGTGTAGATCTTCTATCCTTTGATGTGTGGATCTTTGCCGTGGTGGTGATGATAAGGTGGAAGGAATAGTAGATGGGAGGGCTATGTCAAGGCTTGGGTTGTTCATGGGAAGATGTAAGTATTTTCCGCTTGGGACCACATCGTCCTTAGCCAGAACTATAATCTTCACATCCTTGGCTTCTCAAGGAACACCCGCAGCAGCAACTAAGTTAGATACCAATGCTAGAAATGGCAAATTACCCCGGGCGTGGACTTGACTCATCGCTTGCTTGACAAGAAACGGAATGTTCACCGGTCTCTCCGTGAGAACACACCAAACAAGCAAGGCGAGATCCATCGTGAAGGACGACTTGTGGGTAGCACATAGTGAGATAGGATCTGGGCCCAAGCTCTAGCTTTCACAGTGAGAAAGCGAGCGTCAATGCACTTAGGCCTCATCCGGAGTCGACCATGGGTCCAAAATGTCCCTGGCTCAGGAATGACTCGGAGGACCGAGTCCCAATCAAATCCAAACTTTTCTCGCTGATGTAAGACTTCTTGGTAGCCATCCATGTCACTTGGTACCGGTAGGACATTAAGCACTTGCTGAATAGACTCTTCTGAAACCGAGACTTGCTTCTGGAGCATGTATACCGATTGAAGAGAGGAAATATGGTAGTTAGTGTAGAATTCTTCCACCCAAGAGAGGTTGATCTCCCTTGGTTTTCTCAAAAGAAACTCTCATCCTCGCTGTTCAATGCGGGGTAGAATATAAGGAGCAACCTTGTCCGGTGGAGCGAGTAGATGCTCAGGATGATAGTTCCTCACAGCTATGGAGGGGAACATAAGTTCACAGAAGCGGTTGGAGAACCATGAAGAACTTTTTCCGGTTTGCTCTTTTCAGTCTCATCAATAGGAGCGGGTGTCTTCGCCTTCTTAGATAGGGGTTTGGCTCCTAATGAAGAGTGCGCCTTAGAGTTTGGCCTTTGGGGTGCCCTTTTTGCGGCCGGTTTCCTTGAAGCTTTCTCCTTGCCTTTCTTGGTGGCCATCCTGAAAAAAGAAGGGAAAGAGGGAAACATTAAACCCAAATAAGAATTTTAACAAAAAACATGCAAGTGAAAGATAGTGCCCAAAAGAAGTAGTGCAACAAAGTGATTATAGAGGCATGGGTCACAACACTTGGCATGGGATGCAAGAGGTAGTAAAGCATGCAATGGCATGAGAAGAGTAATCTCAAGCATCCATAACAAAGAGCAAGTCATGTTCAATGAGTATCTAACTAGCAGGCAAAGTAGACTTAATGCGTATAGAAGACAACGATTGAATGAGGAGAAGCACCAAATTCAAAGTACATTATTAAAATAAACCAAAATGGCATTCATGCATTTCCTCGAACACTTGGTGTGCAATTATCAAGCAATGAGCAATTATAAGATACTCAACCAATTTGAAGCCCAAAATGAAATATCAATCATCACACAACATCACATATTGACAAAGATAAGGAAAAATGACAAAAGATCTATTAAAGCAAATTAAGCTCAAATTCAACATCCATGGAAAAATAAGGAAAAGGAAAAGTAAGCAAATAAAAAGTAAGTGACATAACCATGCAACTAAAAGAGAAACTAAGTAAATCAACAAGAAGAATCTAACTAGAAGGAGAAATAATGCAAAGAAAGTAATATATGAGATATGGAGGAAGTAGAAACTTGAGAAGTGTAAAAGAACAAGGTTGAATTTTCTTTTGTGAAGATGAGAAAGAAATAGAAGAGATGTAGTGTCACCGGAAGAGGTGGTTGTCGTCGGTGAGTGGCCGAAGACGGTGGTGGTGGATTGTGGAAGAAAAAGAAGAGAAGGGAGGTGATGGAGAAAGAAGAAGAAAGAAATAAGAAAGGAAGATGGGAGAGTGGTGCACGAAATTGTAAATCACACTTTTTACAACTCGTACCGCTAACCAGCAAGTGCACTGGGTCATCCAAGTAATATCCTACGTGAGTAAAGGTCGAATCCCACGGAGATTGTCGGCTTGAAGCAAGCTATGGTTATCTTGTAACTCTTAGTCAGGATATCAATTATGATTATCAGTTTGAATTGCGAAGAATAAAAGAGCATGAAATAAATACTTGTTATGCAGTAATAGAGAATATGTTGGAGTTTTGGAGATGCTTTGTCTTCTGAATCTCTGCTTTTCTACTATCATCTTCTTCACGCACGCAAGGCTCCTTCCATTGAAAGCTATATGTTGGGCATCACCGTTGTCAATGGCTACATCCCGTCCTCTCAGTGAAAATGGTCCAAATGCGCTGTCACCGCATGGCTAATCATCTGTCGGTTTTCGATCATGCTAGAATAGGATTCAGTAATCCTTTTGCGTTTGTCACTACGCCCAGCACTTGCGAGTTTGAAGCTCGTTCCAGTCATCCCTTCCCGGATCCTACTCGGAATACCACAGACAAGGTTTAGACTTTCCAGATCTCAAGAATGCTTCCAATAGATTCTAGCTTATACCACGAAGACTCTGGTCTCACGGATCTAAAAGTTCTGTTGTTAGGAGAGGCGATCAGACTCATGAGCCAGGAACCCAAGAGATACTCATTCAATCTAAGGTAGAATGGAGGTGGTTGTCAGGCACGCGTTCATAGGTTGAGAATGGTGATGAGTGTCATGGATCATCACATTCATCATATTGAAGTGCGAATGAATATCTTAGATAGAAACAAACGTGTTTGAATAGAAAACAGAAATAGTTGCATTAATTCATCGAGACACAGCAGAGCTCCTCAACCCCAACAATGGAGTTTAGAGACTCATACCGTCTAAGATACAAAGTTCAGATCTAAAAATGTCATGAGATACATAATGAATCTCTAAAAGTTGTTTAAATACTAAACTAGTAACCTAGGTTTACAGAAAATGAGTAAACTACGATAGATAGTGCAGAAATCCACTTCTGGAGCCCACTTGGTGTGTGCTGGGGCTGAGACTTGAGCTTTACACGTGCCTAGGCTGTTTTTGGAGTTAAACGCCAGGTTGTAGCCTATTTTGGATGTTTAACTCCAACTTGTAACCTGTTTCTGGCGTTTAACGCCAGAATGTAACATGGAACTGGCGTTGAACGCCAGTTTACATCGTTTATCTTTGAGCAAAGTATTGACTATTATAAATTGCTGGAAAGCCCTGGATGTATAATTTCCAACGCAATTGAGAGCGTGCCATTCGGGTTTTTGTAGCTCTAGAAAATCCATTTCGAGTGCAGGGAGGTCAAAATCCAACAACATCTGCAGTCCTTTTTCAGCCTCTAAATCAGATTTTGCTCAAGTCCCTCAATTTCAGCCAGAAATTACCTGAAATCATAGAAAAACACACAAACTCATAGTAAAGTCTAGAAATGTGATTTTTATTTAAAAACTAATAAAAATATACCAAAAACTAATTAAATCATACTAAAAACTATGTAAAAACAATGCCAAAAAGCGTATAAATTATCCGCTCATCACAACACCAAACTTAAATTGTTGCTTGTCCCCAAGCAACTGAAAATCAAATAGGATAAAAAGAAGAGAATATACTATAAATTCCAAAATATCAATGAAACTTAGCTCCAATCAAATGAGTGGGACTAGTAGCTTTTTTTGCCTCTGAACAGTTTTGGCATCTCACTTTATCCCTTGAAGTTTAGAATGATTAGCATCTATAGGAACTCAGAATTCAGATAGTGTTATTGATTCTCCTAGTTCAGTATGTTGATTCTTGAACACAGCTACTTTATGAGTCTTGGCCGTGGCCCTAAGCACTTTGTTTTCCAGTATTACCACCAGATACATAAATGCCACAGACACATAATTGGGTGAACCTTTTTAGATTGTGACTCAGCTTTGCTAGAGTCTCCAATTAGAGGTGTCCAGGGTTCTTAAGCACACTCTGTTTTTGCTTTGGACCTTGACTTTAACCGCTCAGTCTCAAGTTTTCACTTGACACCTTCACGCCACAAGCACATGGTTAAGGACAGCTTGGTTTAGCCGCTTAGGCCAGGATTTTATTCCTTTAGGCCCTCCTATCCACTGATGCTCAAAGCCTTGGATCCTTTTTACCCTTGCCTTTTGGTTTTAAGGGCTATTGTGAAGATTTGGAAAAGATATTAATGAGTTGAAAAGATTTGAAAAAGATAGATTTGTTTTGAAAAGGATTTGAAAAGAGATTGAAGAAGAATTGAGAAAGATTTAATTTTAGGATTAAGATTTGTTTAATATTTTTGGAAAAGAGTTTGAAAAATGAAAGTATGGGAACATGTTTATGCAAGAAAGTATGGATGGAAATATGAAAATTTGAAAAAAATCAAGTTGGAAACAAAAACGTCCTCCCCTCCACAATCTTGGCGTTAAACGCCCAACTGCTGCATGTTTTGGGCGTTTAACGCCCCTCTGTAGCTTCTTTTGGGCGTTTAACGCCCAGCTGTTGCTTCTGGCTGGCGTTAAATGCTAGATTCCTTTGTCACTGGGCATTTTTCTGAACGCCCAGAAAGGTATCATTACTGGCGTTTTCTTGCCAGTGAGCTCCTTCTCCCTGTTTTGTATTATGAATCCTTCGGTACCCTTGTTAACTTATGCAATTGATTCTTTATCTTGAAGAATATTTATATTAAACTTGTATAATTATTATTTAAATAAAAATAGGTTTTGCTAATGGCTGGGTTGCTGGTGCACGAAATTGTGTATGTCAATGTCAATATTACTATTTCTCACAAATTCGCACAACTAACCAGCAAGTGCACTGGGTCGTCCAAGTAATACCTTACGTGAGTAAGGGTCGAATCCCACGGAGATTGTTGGTTTGAAGCAATCTATGGTTATCTTGTAAATCTTAGTCAGGAAATCAATTATAATTATTAGTATGAATTGCGAAGAATAAAAGAGCATGGATTAAATACTTGTTCTACAGTAATGGAGAATATGTTGGAGTTTTGGAGATGCTTTGTCTTCTGAATCTCTGCTTTCTCCCTGTCTTCTTCTTCATGCACGCAAGGTTCCTCCTATGGCAAGCTGTGTGTTGGTGGATCACCGTTGTCAATGGCTACCATCCGTCCTCTCAGTGAAAAAGGTCCAGGTGCGCTGTCACCGCACGGCTAATCATCTGTCGGTTCCCACTCATGCTGGAATAGGATCCATTGATCCTTTTGCGTCTGTCACTATGCCCAGCCCTTGTGAGTTTGAAGCTCATCACAGTCATTCAATCCCTGAATCCTACTCGGAATACCACAGACAAGGTTTAGACTATCCGGATTCTCAGGAATGCTGCCAATGGATTCTAGCTTATACCACAAAGATTCTGATTAAGGAACCCAAGAGATACTCATTCAATCGAAGGTAGAACGGGAGTGGTTGTCAGGCACGCGTTCATAGATTGAGAATGGTGATGAGTGTCATGGATCATCACATTCATCATATTGAAGCGCGAATGAACATCTTAGATAGAAACAAGCGTGTTTGAATAGAAAACAAAGATAATTGCATTAATTCATCGAGACACAGCAGAGCTCCTCACCCCCAACAATGGAGTTTAGAGACTCATGCCGTCAAAGAGTACAAAGTTCAGATCTAAAATGTCATGAGGTGCGAAATAGACCTCTAAAAGTTGTTTAAATACTAAGCTAGTAACCTAGGTTTACAGAAAATGAATAAACTATGATACATGGTTCAGAAATCCACTTCTGGGGCCCACTTGGTGTGTGTTGGGGCTGAGACTTAAGCTTCTCACGTGCCTAAGCTGTTTCTGGAGTTAAATGCCAGGTTGTAACCTGTTTCTGGCGTTTGACGCCAGACTGCAACATGGAACTGGCGTTGAATGCCAGTTTACATCGTCTATCCTTGAGCAAAGTATGGACTATTATATATTGATGGAAAGCCCTAGATGTATACTTTCCAAGGCAATTGAGAGCGCGCCAATTGAACTTCTGTAGCTCCAGAAAATCAATTCCGAGTGCAAGGAGGTCAGAATCCAACAGCATCAGCAGTCCTTTTTCAGCCTGAATCAGATTTTTGCTCAGCTCCCTCAATTTCAGCCAGAAAATACCTGAAATTACAGAAAAACACACAAACTCATAGAAATATGAATTTTGCTTAGAAACTAATGAAAATATACTAAAAACCAATTAAAACATACTAAAAACTACATGAAATTAACCCCAAAAAGCGTATAAAATATCCGTTCATCATAACACCAAACTTAAACTGTTGCTTGTCCCCAAGTAGCTAGACAAATAAAATAGAATACAAATAAGTCAAGAAGCAATAATATCTCAGAGTTTTTGAGTGAAGCTCAGATTCTAATTAGATAAGCGGGACTAGTAGCGTTTTTTGCTTCCGAACAGTTTTGGCATCTCACTTTATCCATTGAAGCTCAGAATGATTGGCATCTATAGGAACTTAGAATTCAGATAGTGTTATTGATTCTCCTAGTTCAGTATGTTGATTCTTGAACACAGCTACTTTATGAGTCTTGGCCGTGGCCCTAAGTACTTTGTTTTCTAGTATTACCACCGGATACATAAATGCCACAGACATATAATTGGGTGAACCTTTTCAGATTGTGACTCAGCTTTGCTAAAGTCCCCAATTAGAGGTATCCAGGGTTCTTAAGCACACTCTTCTTTTTGCTTTGGACCTTGACTTTAACCGCTCAGTCTCAAGTTTTCACTTGACACCTTCACGCCACAAGCACATGGTTAGGGACAGCTTGGTTTAGCCGCTTAGGCCAGGATTTGATTTCTTTAGGCCCTCCTATCCACTGATGCTCAAAGCCTTGGATCCTTTTTATTACCCTTGCCTTTTGGTTTTAAGGGCTATTGGCTTTTTCTGCTTGCTTTTTCTTTTTCTTTTTCTTTTATTTTCGCCAATTTTTTTTTTTGCAAGCTTTTGTATTCACTGCTTTTTCTTGCTTCAAGAATCATTTTTATGATTTTTCAGATTATCAAATAACATTTCTCCTTTTTCATCATTCTTTCAAGAGCCAACATATTTAACATTCATAAACATCAAATTCAAAAGACATATGCACTGTTCAAGCATTCATTCAGAAGACAAAAAGCATTGCCACCACATGTAAATAATTAGAATTTTTCTTATTAAAAACTCGAAAAATATTGCCTCCTTATTCTAAAGAAAATCTGCTATTTTATTCATATTTAATGATGATGAGAAAAATAAATTAAAGCTTAATTGGAGATAAAATCAGAATATAGATACTAATTACTACTACTCATATATAACTTCTAAGGTAAACTTCAAATAAGAACAGTTATCACAGAGTTAAGGCTAAGATTAGAACTCAACAACCTTGAATTTGGGAAGTGGATGCCTCTTTAGTCTGTGGAGTGATTGGCCCTTCAAGAGATAGTTTCTTACGCTTTAATTCCTTCAGTTCACGCCCTTGTTCTTCTTGTTCTCTAAGCAGTTTGCAGAGCATGCTGTTTTGATTTTGCTGTTCTTCCTTCAGTTGATTCATAGCTTCTTGCAACTTGGTGACAGATGCTTCTAGGCACTCCCAGTATTCAATTTGAGGGATTTCCAGAAGGAGCTCCTCTGCTTTTCTCTTGATGGGGTCGTCCTGCACTTGTAGTCCTTCCATAGACTTTTTGGTGATTGGTTGCTCAACTAAGATATACTTATCTACTCCCATTTTTATTCCAGCATCTTTACATAGTAGAGAGACTAAGCTTGGATAATCCAATTTAGCATCTTTGGAGTTCTTGTTTGCAATTTTGTAAAGCTCACAAGCAATCAGCTGATGAACTTCCACTTCTTTTTCTAGCATAATGCAATGGATCATCACTGCTCTTCTGATGGTGACCTTAGAGCGGTTGCTAGTGGGCAGTATAGAGCGCCCAATGAAGTCCAGCCAGCCTCTGGCAACTGGTTTGAGATCTCCTCTCTTGAGTTGGTTCGGGGCACCCTTTGTGTTGGTTGTCCACTTGTGCTCTTGGATCTTCGGATATTCATCTTCTTTCAGATCAAATTTAACTTCCGAGATCACTGACCTTAGACTCATTATTTTGTAAAAATGATCTAAATGTTCTTTGGTTATGAACTTCCCTTGATTCCAAAGTGGTTTTGGAATATTCTTCTTCTTGCCTCTTGAGTCGGTTTGTTTTCCCTTGGGAGCCATGATCTTAGTGGGTATTGGCTTAGTGATCACAGATAAACATACCAAACTTAGAGATTTGCTTGTCCTCAAGCAAAAGAAAAGAAAGGAGAGGGATAGAAGGAGAGTATAGATTTATTTTGAAAAGGATTTGAAAATAATTTGAAGAGGATTAAGAAAAAGGGCTTATGAATTAAGATACATTTGATATTTTTTTGAAAAAAAGGATTTGAAAAATTAGGATTTGTAACATGTTTGTGCAAGAAATCATGAATTGAAACATAAAAAATGGAAAAAATTTGAATTGAAAACGAAATTGCCTACTCCCCACAATCCTGGCGTTAAACGCCCAACTGCTGCATGTTTGGGCGTTTAACGCCCAGTTGCTGCTTGTTTTGGGCGTTTAACGCCTAGCTGTTGCTTCTAGCTGGCGTTAAACGCCAGAAACCCCTTTGTTACTGGGCGGTTTTTTGAACGCCCAGGATGCTGTCAATCTGGCGTTAAACGCCCAGAAGCTGCTTTTTTCTGGCGTTTAATGCCCAAATGGCTATTTTTACTGGCGTTAAACACCCAGTAGATGCTCCTTTTAGGCGTTTAACGCCCACTTGTGCCTCTTACTGGCGTTTTCTTGCCAGTGAGCTCTTTTTCTCTGTTTTGTGTGCTGAATCCTTCTGTAACCCTGTGAACCTATGCAATTGACTCTTTACCTTATTAACATTGAACTTATATTATTTAAAAATAGATAAATAAATAAAATAAAGAATAGGGAAAAATAACAGAAAAAGTTTTGCTAATGGCTAGGTTGCCTCCTAGCAAGCGCTTCTTTATTGTCTTTAGCTGGACCTTGCTGAGCTTTTAATCTAGCTCAGCCTTGAGCACTCTTGCTCAACATTGCCTTCAAGATAGTGTTTGATTCTCTATCCATTGACAATGAACTTCTTATCAGAATCAATGTCTTGAAGCTCCACATAACCATATGGTGATTGGTATGCGAAATTGTTACTCTGAGGTTGTAAAATTTGTTGTTCGTTCTCTCCCTGGCAATGGCGCCAATAACTGCTGCACAATACCATGGTCCAAACATAACTTCACAGCTTCGCACAACTAACCATCAAGTGCACTGGGTCGTCCAAGTAATAAAACCTTACGTGAGTAAGGGTCGATCCCACGGAGATTGTTGGTATGAAGCAAGCTATGGTCATCTTGTAAATCTCAGTCAGGCGGATATCAAATGGTTATGGAGTTTTCGAATAATAATAATAAATAAACAGAAAATAAAGATAGAAATACTTATGTAATTCATTGGTAAGAATTTCAGATAAGTGTATAGAGATGCTTTCGTTCCTCTGAACCTCTGCTTTCCTGCTGTCTTCATCCAATCAATCCTACTCCTTTCCATGGCAAGCTTTATATAGGGCATCACCATTGTCAATGGCTACATCCCATCCTCTCTGTGAAAAAGGTCCAAATGCTCTGACACGGCACGGCTAATCATCTGGAGGTTCTCGATCATACTGGAATAGGGTTCACCCCCTTTTTGCGTCTGTCACTACGCCCAGCACTCGCGAGTTTGAAGTTTGTCACAGCCATCCCTTCCCAGATCCTACTCGGAATACCACAGACAAGGTTTAGACTTTCCGGATCTCAGGAATGGCCATTCATGGGTTCTAACTTATACCACGAAGATTCTAATATCTCGGACTCGGTCCTCTGTATTAGATATCTAAGAGATACTCATCCTAGCTTGTTGCATGTAGAATGGAAGTGTTTGTCAGGCACGCATTCATAAGTGAGAATGATGATGAGCGTCACATAATCATCACATTCATCATGTTCTTGGGTGCGAATATATATCTTAGAAGCGGAATAAGGTGAATTTAATATAAAACAGTAGTACTTTGCATTAAATCATGAGGAACAGCAGAGCTCCACACCTTAATCTATGGAATGCAGAAACTCTACCGTTGAAAAATACATAAGTGAAAGGTTCAGCATGGCCGAATGGCCAGCCCCCAAATGTGATCAATATGATCCAAAGTTGAACTAAAAATCATAAGATGTAAATACAATAGTAAAAAGTCTTATTTATACTAAACTAGCTACTAGGGTTTACAAAAGTAAGTAATTGATGCATAAATCCACTTTCGGGGCCCACTTGGTGTGTGCTTGGGCTGATCTTGAAGTTTACACGTGCAGAGGCTTCTTCTGGAGTTGAACGCCAAGTTGTAACGTGTTTTTGGCGTTCAACTCTGGTTCGTGACGTGTTTCTGGCGTTTAACTCCAAACTGCAGCGTAGAACTGGCGTTCAACGCCCTTTTCCATCATCTAAACTCGGCCAAAGTATAGACTATTATATATTTCTGGAAAGCACTGGATGTCTAATTTCCAACGCAATTAGAAGCTCACCAATTTGAGTTCTGTAGCTCCAGAAAATCCACTTTGAGTGCAGGGAGGTCAGAATCCAAGAGCATCAGCAGTCCTTCTTCTACCTCTGAATCTGATTTTTGCTCAAGTCCCTCAATTTCAGCCAAAAATTACCTGAAATTACAGAAAAACACACAAACTCATAGTAAAGTCCAGAAATGTGAGTTTATAATAAAAACTAATAAAAACATCCCTAAAAGTAACTGGATCCTACTAAAAACATATTAAAAACAATGCCAAAAAGCGTATAAATTATCCGCTCATCACAACACCAAACTTAAATTGTTGCTTGTCCCCAAGAAACTGAAAATCAAATAGGATGAAAAGAAGAGAATATACTATAAATTCCAAAATATCAATGAAACATAGCTCCAATCAGATGAGCGGGACTTGTAACTTTTTGCCTCTTGAATAGTTTTGGCATCTCACTTTATCCATTGAAGTTCAGAATGATTGGCATCTATAGGAACTCAGAGTTCAGATAGTGTTATTAATTCTCCTAGTTCAGTATGTTGATTCTTGAACACAGCTACTTTATGAGTCTTGGCCGTGGCCCTAAGCACTTTGTTTTCCAGTATTACCACTGGATACATAAATGCCACAGACACATAATTGGGTGAACCTTTTCAGATTGTGACTCAGCTTTGCTACAGTCCCCAATTAGAGGTGTCCAGGGTTCTTAAGCACAATCTGTTTTTGCTTTGGACCTTGACTTTAACCGCTCAGTCTCAAGTTTTCACTTGACACCTTCACGCCACAAGCACATTGTTAGGGACAGCTTGGTTTAGCCGCTTAGGCCAGGATTTTATTCCTTTAGGCCCTCCTATCCACTGATGCTCAAAGCCTTGGGATCCTTTTTATTTACCCTTACCTTCTGGTTTTAAGGGTTATTGGCTTTTTGCTCTTGCCTTTTAGTTTTAAGAGCTTTTGGCTTTTTCTGCTTGCTTTTCTTTTCGCTATTTTTTTTTTCTTTTTTGTTTTTCTGCAAGCTTTGTTCTTTGCTGCTTTCTCTTGCTTCAAGAATCATTATTATGATTTTTTAGATTATCAAATAACATGTCTCCTTGTCATCATTCTTTCAAGAGCCAACATATTTAACATTCTAAAACAACAACTTCAAAAGACATATGCATTGTTCAAGCATTCATTCAGAAAAAAAAAAGTATTGTCGCCACATCAAAATAGTTAAACTAAGTTCAAGGATAAATTCGAAACTCATGTACTTCTTGTTCTTTTGAATTAAAAACATTTTTCAATTAAGAGAGGTGATGGATTCATAGGACATTCATAACTTTAAGACAAAGTTACTAAATACTAATGATCATGTAATAAGACACTAACATAGATAAGCACTTAACATAAAGAAAACGAAAAACAGAAAATTTGAGAACAAGGAATGAGTCCACCTTAGTGATGGTGGCGTTTCCTTCTTGAGGAACCAATGATGTCTTTGAGCTCTTCTATGTCTCTTCCTTGTCTCTGTTGTTCCTCCCTCATAGCTCTTTGATCTTCTCTAATTTCATAGAGGATGATTGAGTGCTCTTGATGTTCCACCCTTAGTTGTCCCATGTTGAAACTCAGTTCTCCTAGGGAGGTGTTGATTTGCTCCTAATAGTTCTGTGGAGGAAAGTGCATCCCTTGAGGTATCTCAGGGATCTCTTGATTTGCAGTCAAATGTTCTACCACTGAGCTATAGACCCTTGAGATGAATCTCTCCATCTCCTATGACTTGGAGGTGGAAGCTTTTGTTTTCTCTTTTCTCTTTCTAGAGGTTTCCCTGGCCTTAGGTGCCATCAATGGTTATGGAAAAATAAAAAAGCTATGCTTTTACCACACCAAACTTAGAATATTGCTCGCCCTCGAGCAAAAGAAGAAAGAATAGTAGAAGAAGAAGAAGATATGAAGGTGAGTTGATGGTTTGAATTTGAGTGGGTGGGTGTAGGTGGGATGTATGATGGTTTTAGGGGAGTAATGGATGTGAGTGGTGAAGGGTTCTTGGGAAAGGGTGATATAGGATTATGAGGAGGTAAGGAGAGTGGAGGTATGTGGGGATCCTGTGGGGTCCACAGATTCTGAGGTGTCAAGGATTTGCATCCCTGCACCAATTAGGCATGTAAAATACCTTTGCATGCAATTCTGGCATTTAAACGCCGAATTGGTGCTTGTTCTGGGCGTTCAGCGCCCAGATGCAGCATGTTTCTGGCGTTGAATGCCAGTTCTATGCTTGTTTCTGGCGTTCAGCGCAAGCTTTCCTCAGTGTGCATTCCTGGCATCTGAACGCCAGGATGCTGCTTGTTTTGGGCGTTCAACGCCAGATCCATGCTCTGTTCTGGCGTTGAACGCCAGCCAGATGCTCCTTACTGGCGTTTAAACGCCAGTAAGTCCTTCCTCCAGGGTGTGATTTTTCTTCTGCTATTTTTGATTCTGTTTTTGATTTTTCTATTTATTTTGTGACTCCACATGATCATGAACCTAATAAAACATGAAAGAACAACAAAAATAAAATTTGATAAATAAAAATTGGGTTGCCTCCCAATAAGCGCTTCTTTAATGTCAATAGCTTGACAGTGGGCTCTCATGAAGCCTCACAGATGTTCAGAGCATTGTTGAGACTCCCCAACACCAAACTTAGAGTTTGGATATGGGAGTTCAACACCAAACTTAGAGTTTGGTTGTGGCCTCCCAACACCAAACTTAGAGTTTGACTGTGGGGGCTCTGGTTGACTCTGTTTTGAGAGAAGCTTACTGTGCCTCTTTTCCATGTTTACAGAAGGGTGTCCTTGAGTTTTAAACTCAATGGAGTCTTCATTCAATTGAAGGACTAGTTCACCTCTTTTAACATCAATCACAGCTCTTGCTATGGCTAGGAAGGGTCTTCCAAGGATGATGGATTCATCCTCATCCTTCCCAGTATCTAGGATTATGAAATCAGCAGGGATGTAAAGGCCTTCAACCTTTACTAACATGTCCTCTACTTGTCCATAAGCCTGTTTTCTGGAATTGTCTGCCATCTCTAAAGAGATTTTAGCAGCTTGTACCTCAAAGATTCCCAGTTTCTCCATTATAGAGAGTGGCATGAGGTTTATTCCTGACCCAAGGTCACATAGAGCCTTCTTAAAGGTCATGGTGCCTATGGTACAAGGTATTAGGAACTTTCCAGGATCCTGTTTCTTCTGAGGCAATCTCAGTTGATCTAATGCATTTAGTTCATTGGTGAACAAAGGAGGTTCATCTCCCCAAGTCTCACTACCAAATAAATTGGCATTCAGCTTCATGATTGCACCAAGGAACTTGGCAACTTGCTCTTCAATAACATCCTCATTCTCTTCAGAGGAGGAATACTCATCAGAGCTCATGAATGGCAT
The DNA here is from genome assembly GCF_000816755.2 of Arachis ipaensis. NCBI lineage: Eukaryota > Viridiplantae > Streptophyta > Magnoliopsida > Fabales > Fabaceae > Arachis > Arachis ipaensis. Next base: position 74,401,837 of record NC_029785.2, on the reverse strand, counting down.
AAGGAGGTTCAATGGGATCTCTATGGTCTCTAGATGAGCCTCAGACTCCTTTGGTTCCTCAGAGGGAAACTCCTTATTGATCTCTGGACGTCACAGGAGGTCTTCCTCACTGGGATTCACGTCCTCCTCCTCTTTTGTGGTTTCGGCCATGATGGTCATTTCAATGGCCTTGCACTCTCCTTTTAGATTTTCTTCTGTATTGCTTGGGAGAGTACTAGGAGGGATTTCAGTGATCCTTTTACTCAGCTGGCCCACTTGTGCTTCCAGATTTCTAATGGAAGACCTTGTTTCATTCATGAAACTTAGAGTGGCCTTAGATAGATCAGAGACTAAATTTGCTAAGCTAGATGGATTCTGCTCAGAATTCTCTATCTTTTGCTGAGTGGATGATGAAAAAGGCTTGCTATTGCTAAACCTGTTTCTTCCACCATTATTAAAGCCTTGTTGAGGCTTTTGTTGATCCTTCCATGAGAGATTTAGGTGATTTCTCCATGAGGGATTATAAGTATTTCCATAGGGTTCACCCATACAATTCACCTCTGCTATTACAGGGTTCTCAGGATCATAAGCTTCTTCTTCAGAAGATGCCTCTTGAGTACTGTTGGATGCAGCTTGCATTCCATTCAGACTCTGAGAAATCATATTGACTTACTGAGTCAATATTTTATTCTGAGCCAATATGGCATTCAGAGTATCAATTTCAAGAACTCCCTTCTTCTGAGGCGTCCCATTACTCCCAGGATTCCTCTTCTATTTATTTATTCATCTACTAACACTTCTCTTCATCTCACATCTCTGCTCCTATCATCACCTTTGTGTTTGGAGTCTTCATTTTTCTTCACCCCTATTCCTTTTCTTCTTCTACTAACAATAAGGAACCTCTTTACTGTGACATAGAGGATTCCTCCTCTTTTCTTTTTCTCTTCTCTTTCTTATGAGCAGGGACAAAAAAAAAGGCATTCTTGTTGAAGCTGATCCAGAACCTGAAAGGACTCTGAAGAGAAAACTAAGAGAAGCTAAATTACAACAATCCAGAGACAACCTTATTGAAAATTTCGAACAAGTAAAGGAGATGGCAGCTGAACCCAACAACAATAATGCAAGGAGAATGCTTGGTGACTTTACTGCACCTAATTCCAATTTACATGGAAGAAGCATCTCCATTCCTACCATTGGAGCAAACAATTTTGAGCTGAAACCTCAGCTGGTTTCTCTGATGCAGCAGAACTGCAAGTTTCATGGACTTCCATCTGAAGATCCTTTTCAATTCTTAACTGAATTCTTGCAGATCTGTGATACTGTTAAGACTAATGGAGTAGATCCTGAAGTTTACAGGCTCATGCTTTTCCCTTTTGTTGTAAGAGACAGAGCTAGAATATGGTTGGACTCTCAACCCAAAGACAACCTGAACTCTTGGGATAAGCTGGTCACGGCTTTCTTAGCCAAGTTCTTTCCTCCTTAAAAGTTGAGTAAGCCTAGAGCTGATGTTCAAACCTTCAGACAGAAAGAAGGTGAATCCCTCTATGAAGCTTGCGAAAGATACAAGCAGCTGACCAAAAAGTGTCCTTCTGACATGCTTTCAGAATGGACCATCCTGGATATATTCTATGATTGTTTATCTGAGTTATCAAAGATGTCATTGGATACTTCTGCAGATGGATCCATTCACCTAAAGAAAACACCTGCAGAAGCTCAAGAACTCATTGAGAGGAATCCTGTGAGTAATGGGACGCCTATAAAGAAGGGAGTTCTTGAAATTGATATTCTGAATGCCATATTGGCTCAGAACAAAATATTGACTCAGCAAGTCAATATGATTTCTCAAAGTCTGAATGGAATGCAAGCTGCATCCAACAGTACTCAAGAGGCATCTTCTGAAGAAGAAGCTTATGATCCTGAGAACCCTGCAATAGCAGAGGTAAATTACATGGGTGAACCTTATGGAAACACCTATAATCCATCATGGAGAAATCATCCAAATCTCTCATGGAAGGATCAAAGGCCTCAACAAGGCTTTAATAATGGTGGAAGAAACAGGTCTAGCAATAGCAAGCCTTTTCCATCATACACTCAGCAACAGACAGAGAATTCTGAGCAGAATCCATCTAGCTTAGCAAATTTAGTCTCTGATCTATCTAAGGCCACTATGAGTTTCATAAATGAAACAAGGTCTTCCATTAGAAATTTGGAAGCACAAGTGGGCCAGCTGAGTAAAAGGATCACTGAAATCCCTCCTAGTACTCTCCCAAGCAATACAGAAGAGAATCCAAAAGGAGATTGCAAGGCCATTGAATTAATTACCATGGCCGAACCCACAAGAGAGGAGAAGGACGTGAATCCCAAGGAGGAAGACCTCCTGGGACGTCCAGTGATCAATAAGGAGCTTCCCTCTGAGGAACCTAAGGAATCTGAGACTCATCTAAAGACCATAGAGATTCCATTGAACCTCCTTATGCCATTCATGAGCTCTGATGAGTATTCCTCTTCTGAAGAGAATGAGGATGTTACTGAAGAGCAAGCTGCCAAGTTCCGTGGTGTAATCATGAAGCTAAATGCCAAATTATTTGGTATTGAAACTTGGGAAGATGAACTTCCCTTGTTCACCAATGAACTAAGTGATCTGGATCAACTGACATTGCCTCAGAAGAGACAGGATCCTGGAAAGTTCATAATACCTTGTACCATAGACACCATGATCTTTAAGGCTCTGTGTGACCTCGGTTCAGGAATAAACCTCATCCCCCTCTCTATAATAGCGGTTCTGGCGCTGAACGCCCAAAATGGGCAGTATCTGGGCGCTGAACGCCCAAAATGGGCAGCATCTGGGCGCTGAACGCCAGAATTGCACCCTGGAGAGGAGCTGGCGCTGAACGCCCAGAGTTGTGTGCAAGGGCATTTTACATGCCTAATTTGGTGCAAGGTTGTAAATCCTTGAACCCCACAGGATCCCCACCTACCTCATCATCTCTCTTTCCATTCATGATCATCCCTTCTGTTTTCCATTTACCACTCACATCCATACACCCACCTACCTTCAAAATTCAACATCTCTCTTCCACCCAATCCCACCCATATGGCCGAATACACACATCCCTCCATCTCCTCCATATCTTCTTCTTCTTCTTCTATTCTTTCTTCTTTTGCTCGAGGGCGAGCAACATTCTAAGTTTGGTGTGGTAAAAGCATAGCCTTTTGTTTTTCCATAACCATTAATGGCACCTAAGGCCAGAGAAACCTCAAGAAAGAGGAAAGGGAAGACAATTGCTTCCACCATGGGAGATGGAAAGATCCATCTCACAAGCCCATCACTAAGAAAAGGATGGAGCAAACAAGAGAGCACATTCATGGATTTCAACAGGCACATGAAGAAGCTCATCATCAAGAAATCCCTGAGATACCTCAGAGGATACAGTTTTCCTCCACAAAACTATTGGGAGCAAATCAACACTTCCCTAGGAGAATTAAGTTCCAACATGGGACAACTAAGGGTGGAACATCAAGAGCACTCCATCATCCTTCATGAAATAAGAGAAGATCAAAAAGCAATGAGGGAGGAGCAACAAAGACAAGGAAGAGACATAGAAGAGCTCAAGGACATCATTGGTTCCTCAAGAAGGAAACGCCACCATCACTAAGGTGGACTCATTCCTTGTTCTTACTTTCTCTGTTTTTCGTTTTCTATGTTAAGTGCTTATCCATGTTTATGTCTTCATTACATGATCATTAGTAGTTAGTAACTTTGTCTTAAAGTTATGAATGTCCTATGAATCCATCACCTCTCTTAAATGAAAAATGTTTTAATTCAAAAGAATAAGAAGTACATGAGTTTCGAATTTATCCTTGAACTTAGTTTAATTATATTGATGTGGTGACAATGCTTCTTGTTTTTTGAATGAATGATTGAACAGTGCATATATGTCTTTTGAAGTTGTTGTTTAAGAATGTTAAATATGTTGGCTCTTGAAAGAATGATGACAAGGAGACATGTTATTTGATAATCTGAAAAATCATAAAAATGATTCTTGAAGCAAGAAAACAAGAAAAAGAACAAAGCTTGCAGAAAAAAAATTGGTGTTGTGATGAGCGGATAATTTATACGCTTTTTGGCATTGTTTTTAGTATGTTTTTAGTAGGATCTAGTTACTTTTAGGGATGTTTTCATTAGTTTTTATGTTAAATTCCCATTTCTGGACTTTACTATGAGTTTGTGTGTTTTTCTATGATTTTAGGTATTTTTTGGCTGAAATTGAGGGACTTGAACCAAAATCAGATTCAGAGGTTGAAGAAGGACTGCTGATGCTGTTGGATTCTGACCTCCCTGCACTCAAAATTGATTTTCCGGAGCTACAGAACTCAAAATGGTGCGCTTCCAATTGCGTTGGAAAGTAGACATCCAGGGCTTTCCAGAAATATATAATAGTCCTTACTTTGCCCAAGTTTAGACGACGTAAACTTGCGTTCAACGCCAGCTCTCTGCCCAATTCTGGCATCCAGCGCCAGAAACAAGTTGCAAAGTGGAGTTCAACGCCCAAACTGGCACAAAAGCTGGCGTTCAACTCCAAAAATGACCTCTCCACGTGTAGACTTCAAGCTCAGCCCAAGCACACACCAAGTGGGCCCCGAAAGTGGATTTATGCATCAATTACTTACTTCTGTAAACCCTAGTAGCTAGTTTATTATAAATAGGACTTTTTACTATTGTATTAGATATCTTTGATCAGTTGTATGCTATCTTAGATCACGTTTTGGGGGCTGGCCACTCGGCCATGCCTGGACCTTTCACTTTTGTATTTTTAACGGTAGAGTTTCTACACTCCATAGATTAAGGTGTGGAGCTCTGCTGTTCCTCAAAGATTAATGCAAAGTACTACTGTTTTCTATTCAATTCATCTTATTTCGCTTCTAAGATATTCATTCGCACTTCAACCTGAATGTGACGAACGTGACAATCATCATCATTCCCTATGAACGCGTGCCAGACAACCACTCCCGTTCTACCTTAGATTGAATGAGTATCTCTTAGATCTCTTAATCAGAATCTTCGTGGTGTAAGCTAGATTGATGGCGGCATTCAAGAGAATCCGGAAAGTCTAAACCTTGTCTGTGGAATTCCGAGTAGGATTCAATGATTGAATGACTGTGACGAGCTTCAAACTCGCGAGTGCTGGGCGTAGTGACAGACGCAAAAGGAGGGTGAATCCTATTCCAGCATGATCGGGAACCTCAGATGATTAGCCGTGCCGTGACAGGACATCTTGGACCATTTTCACAAGAGGATGGGATGTAGCCACTGACAACGGTGATGCCCTTGCATAAAGCCAGCCATGGAAAGGAGTAGGATTGATTGGATGAAGGCAGCAGGAAAGCAGAGATTCAGAGGAACGAAAGCATCTCTACATGCTTATCTGAAATTCCCACCAATGAATTACATAAGTGTTTCTATCCTTATTTTCTGTTTAATTAGTATTATTTTCGAAAACTCCATAATCAATTATTATCCGCCTGACTGAGATTTACAAGGTGACCATAGCTTGTTTCATACCAACAATCTCCGTGGGATCGACCCTTACTCACGTAAGGTTTATTACTTGGACGACCCAGTGCACTTGCTGGTTAGTTGCATCGAAGTTGTGACAAATTATGAATTGAGATTAGAGCACCAAGTTTTTGGAGCCATTACTAGAGATCACAATTTCGTGCACCAATAATCCAAACACAAGAGTGAGGATAGGAACAGTGATTTGGGATGAAGATAAGTGTTAGTAAATGAATAAATAAATAGAAGGAGATGAGAGAGGGAGAATTTCGAAAATAAATTTTGAAAAAGAGTTAGTGATTTTCGAAAATTAAAGGGGGAATAAAATTAAAATCAAAATTTGAAATAATTAGTTAATTAAAAGAATTTTGAAAAAGGAGGGAGATAATTTTCGAAAATTAGAGAGGGATAGTTAGTTAGGTAGTTTTGAAAGAGAAAAGAAACAAACAAAAAGTTAATTAGTTAGTTGAAACAAATTTTGAAAATCAATTTTTAAAAGATAAGAAGATAAGAAGTTAGAAAAGATATTTGAAAAAGATATGATGTGAAAATGTATGATTAAAAAGATATGATTTTGAAAAAGAGATAAAAAGATATTTTTGAAAAGATATGATTGAAATTAGTTTTGAAAGAGATTTGATTTTTAAAATCACAATTAATGACTTGATTCACAAGAAATCACAAGATATGATTCTAGAACTTAAAGTTTGAATCTTTCTTAACAAGTAAGTAACAAACTTGAACTTTTTGAGTCAAAACATTAATTGTTGATGATATTTTCGAAAATATGATATAAAATTAAGAAAAAAATTTTTGAAAATTTTTTTTAAAATTTTCGAAAATAAATAAGAAAAATGAAAGGATTTTATTTTTGAAAAAGATAAGATTTTTAAATTGAAAATTTGATTTGACTCATAAGAAACAATTGAATTTTAAAAATTTTTGAAAAAGTCAATCCAAATTTTCGAAATTTATGAGAGAAAAAAAGGAAAGATATTTTTTTGATTTTTGAATTTTTTAATGATGAAAGAGAAAAACAAGAAAATGACTCAATGCATGAGAATTTTTAGATCAAAACAATGAATGCATGCAAGAACACTATGAATGTCAAGATGAACACCAAGAACACTTTGAAGATCAAGATGAACATCAAGACTTATTTTTGAAAATTTTTCAAGAATAGAAAATATGCAAGACACTAAACTTAGAAATTTTTCATGTATAGACACTATGAATGCAAGAATGCATATGAAAAACAAGAAAATACACAAAACACAAAAATATGAAGATCAAACAAGAAGACTGACCAAGAACAACTTGAAGATCATGAAGAACACTATGAATGCATGAATTTTTGAAAAAGGCATAAATTTTTTGAAAAAATGCAATTGACACCAAACTTTAAATTGACTCAAGACTCAAACAAGAAACACAAAATATTTTTGATTTTTATGATTTTATAAATTTTTTTGATTTTTTTTTCAAAAATTAATGTGAAAAAGAAAAATAAAGATTCCAAAATTTTTAATATGAATTCCAGGAATCTTGCACTTTTAGTCTAAAGCTCCAATCTGAGGGTTAGACATGGCTTAATAGCCAGCCAAGCTTTAGAAGATACAAATCAGGCATATAACAGCTGATACTTCATCCAACTTCATATACTTATAAGTGGAAGCCTCAGTCTAAAAGAATTAGACATGGCTTTACAGCCAACCAGGCTTCTACATGCTTCATGAAACACTAGAATTCATTCTTAAAAATTCTGAAATAATTTTTGAAAACAAAAGGGAAATTTTTTTTGAAAGATTTTTGAAGAAATATTTTTGAAAATAAAACAAAAAGAAAATTACCTAATCTGAGCAACAAGATGAACCGTCAGTTGTCCAAACTCGAACAATCCCCGGCAACGGCGCCAAAAACTTGGTATGCGACATTGTTACTCTGAGGTTGTAAAATTTGTTGTTCGTTCTCTCCCTGGCAATGGCGCCAATAACTGGTGCACAATACCATGGTCTAAACATAACTTCACAACTTCGCACAACTAACCAGCAAGTGCACTATAAGCGTATAGAGATGCTTTCGTTCCTCTGAACCTCTGCTTTCCTGCTGTCTTCATCCAATCAATCCTACTCTTTTCCATGGCAAGCTTTATATAGGGCATCACCGTTGTCAATGGCTACATCCCATCCTCTCTGTGAAAAAGGTCCAAATGCTCTGTCACAGCACGGCTAATCATCTGGAGGTTCTCGATCATACTGGAATAGGGTTCACCCCCTTTTGTGTCTGTCACTATGCCCAGCACTCGCGAGTTTGAAGTTCGTCACAGCCATCCCTTCCCAGATCCTACTCGGAATACCACAGACAAGGTTTAGACTTTCCAGATCTCAGTAATGGCCATCCATGGGTTCTAACTTATACCACGAAGATTCTAATATCTCGGACTCGGTCCTCTGTATTAGATATCTAAGAGATACTCATCCTAGCTTGTTGCATGTAGAACAGAAGTGTTTGTCAGGCACACGTTCATAAGTGAGAATAATGATGAGTGTCACATAATCATCACATTCATCATGTTCTTGGGTGCGAATGGATATCTTAGAAGTGGAATAAGTTGAATTGAATATAAAACAGTAGTACTTTGCATTAAATCATGAGGAACAGCAGAGCTCCACACCTTAATCTATGGAATGTAGAAACTCTACCGTTGAAAAATACATAAGTGAAAGGTTCAGGCATGGCCGAATGGCCAGCCCCCAAACGTGATCAATATGATCCAAAGTTGAACTAAAAATCATAAGATGTAAATACAATAGTAAAAAGTCCTATTTATACTAAACTAGCTACTAGGGTTTACAAAAGTAAGTAATTAATGCATAAATCCACTTCAGGGGCCCACTTGGTGTGTGCTTGGGCTGAGCTTGAAGTTTACACATGCAAAGGCTTCTTCTGGAGTTGAACGCCAAGTTGTAACGTGTTTTTGGCGTTCAACTCTGGTTCGTGACGTGTTTCTGGCGTTTAACTCTAGACTGCAGCGTAGAACTAGCGTTCAACGCCCTTTTGCGTCATTTAAACTCGGCCAAAGTATGGACTATTATATATTGCTAGAAAGCCCTGAATGTCTACTTTCCAAAGCAATTAGAAGCGCGCCATTTTGAGTTTTGTAGCTCCAGAAAATCCACTTTGAGTGCAGGGAGGTCAGAATCCAACAGCATTAGCAGTCCTTCTTCTACCTCTGAATCTGATTTTTGCTCAAGTCCCTCAATTTCAGCCAGAAATTACCTGAAATCACAGAAAAACACACAAACTCATAGTAAAGTCCAGAAATATGAATTTAACATAAAAACTAATAAAAACATCCCTAAAAGTAACTAGATCCTACTAAAAACATACTAAAAATAATGCCAAAAAGCATATAAATTATCTGCTCATCAGTGATACACTTGTAATCACATATGGTCCCCTCCACCAGGATTTCAGTTTCCCAGGGAATAGCCGGAGCCTAGAGTTAAACAACAGAACCTTTTGTCCTGGTTCAAAGACTCTTGATGACAGCTTTCTGTCATGCCACCTTTTTTATTTCTCCTTATAAAGCTTGGCATTTTCGAAAGCAGTGAGTCTAAATTCCTCTAGCTCATTTAGCTGGAGTAATCTTTTTTCTCTGGATAATTTGGCATCAAAGTTCAGGAATCTGGTTGCCCAGTAGGCCTTATGTTCCAGTTCCATGGGCAGATGACAGGCCTTACCATACACAAGCTGGTATGGAGAGGTCCCTATAGGAGTCTTGAATGCTGTTTTGTAAGCCCACAGAGCATCATCCAAGCTTCTTGTCCAATCCTTTCTACGGGTACTTACACTCCGTTCCAGGATTCTGTTTAGTTCTCTATTAGAGACTTCAGCTTGCCCATTTGTCTGTGGATGATATGGAGTTGCCACCTTGTGGCTAATCCCATACCGGACCATGGCAGAGTAAACCTGTTTGTTGCAGAAGTGAGTGCCCCCATCACTGATTAGTACTCTAGGGACACCAAACCTGCTGAAGATATATTTCTGGAGGAACTTCAACACTGTTTTAGTATCATTAGTGGGTGTGGCAACAGCCTCTACTCATTTTGATACATAGTCGACTGCCACCAGAATATAAGTGTTTGAGTATGATGGTGGGAAAGGTCCCATGAAGTCAATTCCCCATACATCAAACATCTCAATCTCCAAGATTCCCTGTTGAGGCATGGCGTAACCATGAGGCAGATTACCAGCTCTTTGGCAACTGTCACAGTTACGTACAAACTCTTGGGAATCCCTATAGAGTGTAGGCCAGTAGAAGCCACATTGGAGGACCTTGGTGGCTGTTCGCTCACCTCCGAAATGGCCTCCATATTGTGATCCATGGCAATGCCATAAGATCCTCTGTGCTTCTTCTCTAGGCACACACCTACGGATTATTCCGTCTGCACATCTCTTAAAAAGATAGGGTTCATCCCACAAGTAGTACTTTGCATCAGTAATTAATTTTTTCTTTTGTTGCCGGCTGTACTCCTTGGGTATGAACCTTGCAGCTTTATAGTTTGCAATATCTGCAAACCATGGTGTTTCTTGAATGGCAAACAAATGCTCATCCGGAAAGGTCTCAGAGATCTCAATAGAGGGAGGAACTCCCCTTCTACTGATTCTATCTGGGATAGATGATCAGCCACTTGGTTCTCTGTCCTTTTTCTGTCTCTTATTTCTATATCAAACTCTTGCAAAAGCAACACCCATCTTATGAGCCTGGGTTTTGAATCATGCTTTGTGAGTAGATATTTAAGAGCAGCATGGTCAGTGTACACAATCACTTTTGATCCTACTAAGTATGATCTAAACATGTCAATGGCATAAACCACTGCAAGCAATTTTTTTTCTGTGGTTGTGAAATTTTTCTGGGCATCATTTAAAACACGGCTAGCACAATAAATGACATGCAGAAGCTTGTCATGCCTCTGCCCCAGTACTGCACCAATGGCGTGGTCACTGGCATCACACATTAGTTCAAATGGTAGAGTCCAGTCTGGTACAGAAATAACTGGTGCTGTGACCAGCTTAGCTTTCAGGGTCTCAAACGCTTGCAGACACTCTGTGTCAAACACAAATGGCATGTTAGCAGCTAGCAGATTGCTCAGGGGTTTTGCGATTTTTGAAAAATCCTTTATAAACCTCCTGTAGAATCCTGCATGCCCCAGAAAGCTTCTGATTGCTTTAACATTAGCAGGTGGTGGTAATTTTCAATTACTTCCACTTTATCTTGATCCACCTCTATTCCCTTGTTTGAACTTTTATGCCCAAGGACAATTCCTTCAGTCACCATAAAGTGACATTTTTCCCAGTTTAAAACTAGGTTGGTCTCTTGGCATCTTTTCAGAACAAGTGCTAAATGGTCAAGGCAGGAGCTGAATGAGTCTCCAAATACTGAAAAGTCATCCATGAAGACTTCCAGAAATTTCTCTACCATATCAGAGAAGATAGAGAACATGCACCTCTGAAAAGTTGCAGGTGCATTACACAGACCAAAAGGCATCCTTCTATAAGCAAACACTCCAGAAGGACATGTGAATGCTGTTTTCTCTTGGTCTTGAAGATCTACTGCAATTTGGTTGTAACCTGAATAGCCATACAAAAAGTAGTAATATTCATGGCCTGCTAGTCTCTCTAGCATCTGGTCTATGAATGGTAAAGGAAAATGATCCTTTCTGGTGGCTGTATTGAGCCTTCTGTAATCAATACACATGTGCCACCCAGTAACTGTTCTTGTAGGAACCAGTTCACTTTTTTCATTATGAACCACTGTCATACCTCCCTTTTTTGGGACAACTTGAACAGGGCTCACCCAGGGGCTATTAGAAATAGGATAAATAATCCCAGCCTCCAGTAACTTGGTGACCACTTTCTGCACCACTTCCTTCATGGCTGGATTTAGCCGCCTCTGTGGTTGAACCACTGGCTTAGCATCATCCTCCAATAGGATCTTGTGCATGCATCTAGCTGGGCTGATGCCCTTAAGGTCACTTATGGACCACCCAAGAGCTGTCTTGTGTATTCTTAGCACTTGAATTAGTGCTTCCTCTTCCGGTGGGTTTAAAGCAGAGCTTATGATTACCGGAAAAGTGTCACCTTCTCCTAGAAATGCATATTTCAAGGATGGTGGTAATGGTTTGAGCTCGGGTTTAGGAGGTGTTTCCTCTTCTTGAGGAAGTTTCAGAAGTTCTTTCAGTTCCTCTGAATCCTCCAGCTCAGGCTGAACATCCTTAAAGATGTCTTCCAGCTCTGATTCGAGACTATCAGCCATGTTAACCTCCTCTACCAAGGAGTCAATGAGATCAACTTTCATGCAGTCTTTTGGTGTGTCTGGATGCTACATGGCTTCGACAGCATTCAACTTAAACTCATCCTCATTGACTCTCAGGGTTACTCCCTCTTTTGGACATCAATGAGAGTTCGTCTAGTTACTAGGAAAGGTCTTCCTAGAATGAGAGTAGCACTTTTGTGCTCCTCCATTTCCAGCACTACAAAGTCAGTGGGAAAGGCGAATGGCCCAACCCTGACAATCATGTCCTTAATCACGCCTGATGGGTATTTAATGGAGCCATCAGCAAGTTGGAGACATATCCGGGTTGGTTTAACTTCTTCAGTTAAACCAAGCTTTCTGATAGTGGATGTAGGTATTAGGGTGATGCTTGCCCCAAGATCACATAAAGCTGTCTTGGTGCAATTACCCTCTAATATGCATGGTATTAGAAAGCTTTTGGGATCTTTAAGCTTTTCTGGAAAGCTTTTCAGAATGACTGCACTACATTCTTCAGTGAGGAGAACTCTTCCAGTTTCTCTCCAATCCTTCTTATGACTCAAGATCTCCTTCATGAACTTGGCATAAGAAGGTATTTACTCAAGTGCCTCTGTAAACGGAATCTTTATTTCAAGAGTCCTGAGATAATCTGCAAAGCGAGCAAATTGCTTATCCTGCTCCTCTTGGCGGAGTTTTTGAGGATAAGGTATCTTGGCTTTATATTCCCCAACCTTAGTTGCTGCAGGTTTATTTCCTACAGAGGTGGTTGGAGAAGCCTTTTTAGAGGGGTTGTTATCAGCACTTGTGTGTGTCTGATCCCTCACTGGCATTTGAATGCCAGGGTTAGAAGCTGGAGTGGCGTCGGACACCAACTCCTTACTTGTTCCTGGCGTTTGAACGCCAGAACTGAGTTTCCATTGGGCGTTTGATGCCAACTCCTTGCTTGTTTCTGGCGTTTGAACGCCAGAGTTATTCCTCTCTGGGCTCTTACTGTCCTCAGAGGGATTTTGAATAGCAATTTGTTCATTTCTTGGCTTCCTGCTACCTTGAAGTGAGGTATTTAATGTTTTCCCACTTCTTAATTGAACTGCTTGGCATTCTTCTGTTATTTATTTTGATAACTGTTGTTCTGTTTGCTTCAACTATACCTCCATATTTATATTAGCCATTCTTGTGTCTTGTAGTATCTCCTTGAGTTCGGCCAGCTGTTTTGTTAGAAAGTCTAATTGCTAATTGAATTCAGTAATTTGTTCTGCAGGACTAAGTTCAGCAGTTACTGTTTTAGCCTCTTCTTTCTTAGAAGATTCACTATTTAGGTACAGATGCTGATTTCTGGCAACTGTATCAATAAGCTCTTGAGCCTCTTCAATTGTCTTTCTCATGTGTATAGATCCACCAGCTGAGTGATCTAGAGAAATTTGAGCTTTCTCTGTAAGCCCATAATAGAAGATGTCTAACTGCACCCATTCTGAAAACATTTCAGAGGGGCATTTTCTTAGCATCTCTCTGTATCTCTCCCAGGCATCATAAAGAGATTCATTATCTCCTTGTTTAAAGCCTTGGATGTCCAGCCTTAGCTGTGTCATCCGTTTTGGAGAGAAGTATTGATTCAGAAATTTTTCTGATAGCTGTTTCCATGTCCTTATGCTAGCCTTAGGTTGGTTATTTAACCACCTCTTAGCTTGGTCTTTAACAGCAAATGGAAATAGTAATAATCTGTAGACATCCTGATCTACTTCCTTATCATGTACTGTGTCAGCAATCTGTAAAAACTGTGCCAGAAACTCTGTAGGTTCCTCCTGTGGAAGACCAGAATACTGGCAACTTTGCTGCAACATGATAATGAGCTGAGGATTCAACTCAAAGCTACTAACTCCAATGGAGGGTATACAGATACTACTCCCATATGAAGCAGTAGTAGGGTTAGCATATGACCCCAGAGTCCTTCTGGACTATTCATTTCCACTTAGGTCCATGATGGAGAAAAGGAAATTGATGTGAATTGCAATTAAAATATATTTTTATTTTTATTTTATAAAAAGAGAACGAAAAAAAATGAAATAAAATAACTAGAAACTAAATATAGATTTCGAAAGTTAAGAATAAAAAAAATTAAAACTAAAATAATTACTTAATTAAGAAGATTTGAAAAACTTTGGATATGATTTTTTTTTTTGAAAAAGATTTTAAATTTTGAAATAGAAATCTGAATTTTAAAAGTAATTTTCGAAAATTTACTTTAAAATAGAGAGAAAAGATATTTTTTTGATTTTTTTAAAATTTATGATGAAAGAGAAAAACACACAAAAGACACACAACTTAAAATTTTTAGATCTAATGTTCCTTATTTTCAAAAATTTTGGAGGGAAACACCAAGGAACACCAAACTTAAAAATTTTAAGATCAAAACACAAGGAAGACTCAAGAACACTTTGGAGACTCACAAGAACAACAAGAACATGAAGATAGAACACCAAACTTAAAATTTTTAGAAAACCAAAAACAAAATTTTCGAAAACTAAAGAAAATCAACAAGAAAACACCAAACTTAAAGTTTGGCACAAGATTTGTTCAAAGAAAAATTATTTTTGAAAAAGTTTTAAAAAGAAGATAGCCAATTACCAAGAACATAAGCACCACGCTCTAGCTAACTGAGCTATAAATTTAAAGTATTTTAACAAAGGTATTTAATATATAAAGATGTTTAATTTTTTTAATTTTTTTTTGGATACTAATAATTCGAAAATGCACAAGTGGTGCACGAAATTGTGATCATCAATGGCGCCATCAACATGGTACGCACAATTGTAATCTCAACTCTTTATCACAACTTCGCATAACTAACCAGCAAGTGCACTGGGTCGTCCAAGTAATAAACCTTACGTGAGTAAGGGTCGATCCCACGGAGATTGTTGGTATGAAGCAAGCTATGGTCATCTTGTAAATCTCAGTCAGGCGGATTCAAATGGTTATGGATGATGAATGATTAAAAGATAAATAAAACATAAAATAAAGATAGAGATACTTATGTAATTCATTGGTGAGAATTTCAGATACGCGTATGAAGATGCTTTGTCCCTCCCGTCTCTCTGCTTTCCTACTGTCTTCATCCAATTCTTCTTACTCCTTTCCATGGCAAGCTGTATGTTGGGCATCACCGTTGTCAGTGGCTACAATCCCGTCCTCTCAGTGAAAATGTTCAACGCACTCTGTCACAGCACGGCTATTCATCTGTCGGTTCTCGATCATGTCGGAGTAGAATCCAGTGATTCTTTTGCGTCTGTCACTAACGCCCCACAATCACGAGTTTGAAGCTCGTCACAGTCATTCAATCCTTGAATCCTACTCGGAATACCACAGACAAGGTTTAGACCTTCCGGATTCTCAAAAATGCCACCATCAATTCTAGCTTATACCACGAAGATTCTGATTAAGGAATCCAAGAGATAAACACTCAATCGAAGGTAGAACGGAGGTGGTTGTCAGGCACACGTTCATAGGTGAGAATGATGATGAGTGTCATGGATCATCACATTCATCAAGTTGAAGAACAAGTGATATCTTAGAACAAGAACAAGCTGAATTGAATAGAAGAACAATAGTAATTGCATTGATACTCGAGGTACAGCAGAGCTCCACACCTTAATCTATGGTGTGTAGAAGCTCCACCGTTGAAAATACATAAGAATATAGTCTAGGCATGGCCATGAGACCAGCCCCAAAACGTGATCTAAGGTAGCATAGAGCTACTCAAAGATTAGCCTAAGATGAAAAATACAATAGCAAAAGGTCCTATTTATAGAGAACTAGTAGCTTAAGATTTACAAAAAATGAGTAAATGACGTAAATATCCACTTCCGGGCCAACTTAGTGTGTGCTTGGGCTGAGCATTGAAGCATTTTCGTGTAGAGACTTTTCCTGGAGTTAAACGCCAGCTTTTGTGCCAGTTTGGGCGTTTAACTCCCACTTTGGTGCCAGTTCCGGCGTTTAACGCTGGGAATTCTGATGCTGACTTTGAACGCCGGTTTGGGCTATCAAACTTTGGGCAAAGTATGGACTATTATATATTTCTGGAAAGCCCTGGATGTCTACTTTCCAACACAATTGAGAGCCGCCAATTGGGCTTCTGTAGCTCCAGAAAATCCACTTCGAGTGCAGGGAGGTCAGAATCCAACAACATCTGTAGTCCTTTTCAGCCTCTGAATCATATTTTTGCTCAGGTCCCTCAATTTCAGCCAGAAAATACCTGAAATCACAGAAAAACACACAAACTCATAGTAAAGTCCAGAAAAGTGAATTTTAAATAAAAAACTAATAAAAATATAATAAAAACTAAGTAAAACATGCTAAAAACATACTAAAAACAATGCCAAAAAGCGTATAAATTATCCGCTCATCAACAAGAAAAATAAGAAAAATCACAAAACAAGAAAAACTAAAGATCAAACAGGGAAAATAAACAAGAACAACTTGAAGATTAAGAAAGAACAATGAACACAAATTCAAAAATTTTAAAAGAAAATAAAAACATGCAATTGACACCAAACTTAAAATATGAAACTAAACTCAAATAGAAAAACTCAATTATCAGTTTATAAAATTTTCGAAAAAAATTAAAAAGAGAAAATAAGGATTTAAAAAAAAAATTTCAACCAAAAACAATTATAGAAGACTCTAAACCAAAAAGAAAAATTTTTCCTAATCTAAGCAACAAAATAAACCGTCAGTTGTCCAAACTCGAACAATCCCCGGCAACGGTGCCATAAACTTGGTGCACGAAATTGTGTATGTCAATGTCAATATTACTATTTCTCACAAATTCGCACAACTAACCAGCAAGTGCACTGGGTCGTCCAAGTAATACCTTACGTGAGTAAGGGTCGAATCCCACGGAGATTGTTGGTTTGAAGCAATCTATGGTTATCTTGTAAATCTTAGTCAGGAAATCAATTATAATTATCAATATGAATTACGAAGAATAAAAAAGCATGGATTAAATATTTGTTCTGCAGTAATAGAGAATATGTTGGAGTTTTGGAGATGCTTTGTCTTCTGAATCTCTGCTTTCTCCCTGTCTTCTTCTTCATGCACGCAAGGTTCCTCCTATGGCAAGCTGTGTGTTGGTGGATCACCGTTGTCAATGGCTACCATCCGTCCTCTCAGTGAAAGAGATCCAAGTGCGCTGTCACCGCACGGCTAATCATCTGTCGGTTCCCATTCATGCTGGAATAGGATCCATTGATCCTTTTACGTCTATCACTACGCCCAGCCCTTGTGAGTTTGAAGCTCGCCACAGTCATTCAATCCCTGAATCCTACTCGGAATACCACAGACAAGGTTTAGACTTTCTGGATTCTCAGGAATGCTGCCAATGGATTCTAGCTTATACCACAAAGATTCTGATTAAGGAACCCAAGAGATACTCATTCAATCGAAGGTAGAACGGGAGTGGTTGTCAGGCACGCGTTCATAGATTGAGAATGGTGATGAGTGTCACGGATCATCACATTCATCATATTGAAGCGCGAATGAACATCTTAGATAGAAACAAGCGTGTTTGAATAGAAAACAGAGATAATTGCATTAATTCATCGAGACACAGCAGAGCTCCTCACCCCCAACAGTGGAGTTTAGAGACTCATGCCGTCAAAGAGTACAAAGTTCATATCTAAAATGTCATGAGGTGCGAAATAGAACTCTAAAAGTTGTTTAAATACTAAACTAGTAACCTACGTTTACAGAAAATGAATAAACTATGATAGATGGTGCAGAAATCCACTTCTGGGGCCCACTTGGTATGTGCTGGGGCTGAGACTTAAGCTTCTCACATGCCTAAGCTGTTTCTGGAGTTAAACGCCAAGTTGTAACCTGTTTTTGGCGTTCAATTGAGAGCACGACAATTGGACTTCTGTAGCTCCAGAAAATCCATTCCGAGTGCAGGGAGGTCAGAATCCAACAGCATCAGCAGTCTTTTTTCAGCTTGAATCAGATTTTTGCTCAGCTCCCTCAATTTTAGCCAGAAAATACCTAAAATTACAGAAAAACACACAAACTCATAGTAAAGTCCAGAAATATGAATTTTGCTTAGAAACTAATGAAAATGTACTAAAAACCAATTAAAACATACTAAAAACTACATGAAATTAACCCCAAAAAGCGTATAAAATATCCGCTCATCAGTTGCCTCCCAGCAAGTGCTTCTTTATTGTCTTTAGCTGGACCTTACTGAGCTTTTAATCTAGCCTCAGCCTTGAGCACTCTTGCTTAACATTGCCTTCAAGATAATGCTTGATTCTCTGTCCATTAACAATGAACTTCTTATTAGAATCAATGTCTTGAAGCTCCACAAAGCCATATGGTGACACACTTGTAATCACATATGGTCCCCTTCACCGGGATTTCAGTTTCCCGGGGAATAGCCTGAGCCTAGAGTTAAACAGTAGAACCTTCTGTCCTGGTTCAAAGACTCTAGATGACAGCTTTCTGTCATGCCACCTTTTTGCTTTCTCTTTGTAAAGCTTGGCATTTTCAAAAGCAGTGAGTCTGAATTCCTCTAGCTCATTCAGCTGGAGCAATCTTTTTTCTCCAGCTAATCTGGCATCAAAGTTTAGGAATTTGGTTGCCCAGTAGGCCTTATGCTCTAGTTCCACTGGCAGATGACAGGCCTTACCATACACAAGCTGGTATGAAGAGGTCCCTATAGGAGTCTTGAATGCTGTTCTATAAGCCCACAGAGCATCATCCAAGCTTCTCGCCCAATTCTTTCTACGGGTACTTACAGTCCGTTCCAGGATTCTTTTTAGTTCTCTATTAGAGACTTCAGCTTGCCCATTTGTCTGTGGATGATATGGGTTCGAGAACGTTAGTGACAATCACTTTTTTTACTAACGTTCCTCACCAAAGTTAAAGGCCACGTTAACCTCAACGTTAGTGGCACAAACGTTGCCACTAATGTTTCCACTATGTCCTTCGCACACGTTATTGGGACTCAACTTTTCCAATAACGTTGAGAAGCCTCCCCCTTCCCTACGTTAGAGCCCACGTTAACTTAGTTAACGTGGGAGTTAACGTGGCTCATGGTGGCATGTGTGGCTCCTTCAAATGTTAGTGACAATGTTGGGGGTCACTAACGTTGGCGATCACCTTCTTTCTTCACGTTAGCTTCCACGTTAACTAGGTTAACGTGGGAGTCAACGTGGCTCATTGGGGGCTTGTGTTCTTCCAACGTTAGTGACAATGTTGGGTGTCACTAACGTTGTCGACCACTTTGTTCCTTCACGTTAGCTTCATGTTAACTAACGTGGGAGTTAACGTGGCTTAATGTGCTTTGGCCAACGTTAGTGACAATGTTAAGTGTCACTAACGTTAGCTCCCCCCTTCCTTCTTAATGTTAGAGGCCACGTTAACTAGGTTAACGTGGACTCTAACGTGGCCACTCATGATCTTGGTTCAATGTTAGTGATAATGTTAAGTGTCACTAACGTTGGCTCTATTTCTGTACTTCCACGTTAGAGTTCACGTTAACTTAGTTAACGTGGCTTTTAACGTGGGCAATGATGGCTTCGAGAGCGTTATTAGCAATCACTTTTCTCATTAACTTTGCAAGTTACTCCCATTCCACGTTAGTGTTAACGTTATTGCAACTAACGTAGCCACTAATGTGGTTCTTCTTTGCTTCCTTTATCCTGAAATTAAGCAATAAAGTGCATCAAAGTTCTAGTCCAAGTCATGGGAAATGCAACGTCCAATTTGTCCTTAAATTCATGCAAAATCCTCATGAAATCATGTAAAATGCACAATGTATGCTTAAATCAAGATTTAAGTGAATATCTACCCAAAACTAGCTTATTTCCTAAAGAAATGCATGAAACTACCCTAAAAACAGTAAAGAAAAGGTCAGTAAAACTGGCCAAAATACCCTGCATCACAACACCAAACTTAAAGCTTGCTTGTCCCTAAGCAAGTACTGGAACAAGAGAATGATGAAAGAAATGCCAAGAGACATGAGTCATTCTTGTGGAAGTCATGTCCTGGTTTTATGGTGGTTTCATGCATAGCAACTTAGGCTCATTCCTGGCTTTCAGACCTTTATCATGTCCTAGAATACTTACTTGTTATTGCATCCCATGAGACTTTTATTCATTGATCCTTTTGTTGTTATTTGAGGGCTTATTTTTGTTCTTAAGCTAAGTGCTCTGTAAGGGGGCAACTCTTTAAAATAAGCTTTCAGCCAATACTCCCGAACCAGTTGGTTCAAGGTGCTAGGTGTTGAAGCACCCCTAAGGACTTACTTGCTCAAGTCTCTCCCCCATACATACACACCACAGGCACATAGTTTATTTATTTTCTTTTCTTGAGACCTTGGTGTCCAGCACCTCTTTGGGTTACTAAATGCTCTGTGGTGAGGGTTACTCTTGATAGTGGACTTTCAGCTGATAATCCCGGGTTAGTTAACCCAAGTTACCAAGTGATAAGGCACCCCTAAGAGCTTATTCATCCAAGTAGATCCCTCACACAAGAGCACCACAGACACATGCTTCAAGATTAAAACCATTGGTGCCTAGCCTTATTGCTTACTATTTTTCTTTTATTCCTCAACTTTGATTATTCTTTCCCTTTTTCTTATTAGGATCTTCTTATTTATCTAGTCTCATGGGGTGTGTCTCAAGCATAGTATTCATGACAGATAGTTATCTTCCCACCTTATGGTTGAACCAACTTAGCTAACTTATGACCACACCACAAACTCATGGACTTACTCCCTAGTATGAACTCTTTTCTGGTCTTTAAAAGCACTCATTTTCTTTTTATTTGATTTAAAGGGACAAACATACAAGTAAGCAAAGTAAAGATGCAGTGACATAAGGACTAGAGATCATAAACCTCTTCAACAAGAACTTAAAAGAAAGAATTTAGAAATGTTTAAACTGAAATGGAAGCAAGTTCTATTTCATACAAAATTTTCCTTATTTAAAGCATAGAGAAAGATGGACCAAAGAAGGAACTCCACCACCTTTTACTCTTGTGGATGTCCATGCTCTCCTTCTTGATTGCTTGTGCTCCCACTTCCCTTGCCTTTTCCAAGCAGCTTCTTCCAGAAACCACCATCTTCCATCTTCTTCTTAAGTATTTCCTTTTCCTGTTTCACTTTCCTCTCTTCTTATTCTACAAAATCTTTTTGGACCTCATCATATGTAGGGATGGCATAGTGTAGATGATGCATATTACTGGACATGTAGTTCAACTTGGCTTGAGTGTTGACGTTAAACTCCTCCCGATGTAGTTGTCGTCCTTCATTAAGTACAGTGAACTCATTGAATGCTTTCATCTGAGCTAGTTGTCGCTGATTGAGTTCCTGCAAATGCTTATCTTGACGTTCTTGCCTCTCGGTAACTTGGTGGATGGTTTGAGTGAGCTGGGAGTATTGTTCCTGTTGCTGCTCCATTTGTTGTTTCTTCCACTCTTCTTGTTGGCTCATCCAGTTCAATATTTGCTCTTAGAAGGTGATTCATATTCAAATATACTGGGTAAGGATGCTCTCCCTGTTGATATTCTTCCTGATGAGACTCTTCTTGGTGAGCTCCTTCCTTTGCTTTTAGTTTCCCTATTTGTGGCCATCTTTGTTGCTGAGCAGGTGTAGTATAGGCCATACGCTGGGTTGTCATTAGCCTCCATGGGTTAACCCAGTCTGGATTACTATCCTCAAATACCACCTTGGCCTTTGTGCACAATCGGAGAATGGTGCTGGGGTACCAAAGCCTGGCACCTGATTCAAGTTTCTCAGCTGAATCTTGAATTCCCTCAGCTATAAGTTCATGCACGTTGATTTCTCCACCTTGTACTAGGCAATGTACCATAGTTGCTCGATTAATATTTACCTCTGAATTATTTGTAGCTGGGAGAATAGACCTCCTCACGAGTTCAAACCACCCCTTGGCTTCTGGGCTAAGGTCTCCCCTCTTGATGAACCGGGGTCTCCCATCTCCACACCTCTCCCAGTCAGCAGCTATAACACAAATGTCCGTTACTATCTCGGTGAGCTCATCATTGTCTTGGCTTTTACTTATCCTTGCATGATAGCTAGGCTCATCAAAGTGTGGTGATTTCAGGTGAAGAGTTCTTATTATAGCATTTGGGCTGAAGTCTACCTCCTTTCCCCTTACATAGCTTTTGAAGGTTGGGGCTCTGGTTTTGTCTTTTCTGACCACATTTGCATAGAACTCTTTGATGAGGTTTGCATTGATCTTCCCCTCTAGATTGGTGAGCAATTGCCACCCTCTTTCTTCAATCTTCTCCCGAATCTGTGGGCATTCGTCTTCATTGATTTGGAAGGTTAACTCGGGCAGTATCTTTTTGAGCTTTATCTGCTCAAATTCTCGTTCATGGAAGGCAGTCTTGAGTCTCTTCTCGTTGAAGGGAATGTTCTCCGTTGGTTCCTTCCTCTTCTGCCTCTTGGAGCTTGATGATGCCATGAATGAAGTTAAAGTAAAAAAAAAGGGTGTAGTGAAGGGAAGAGATATGGGATTTAGAGAGTAGGAAGTTGAAGAATTGGTTGCTGGAAAGTGAGGTGCAAGGGGTATGAATTTCGAATGTGGAGATGGTGTGGATTTGATTCACTTATATAGAGAAGTGATGAAGAGATGAAAGGTGTGGATTGATGGGATTGGTGTATGATGAACGGATGGGGTTTTATATGGAGTAAGCACGAGGATTCTCAACTTTATGATGGAGTTGGTTCGCTTTCCAAGTTTGTTCTTCCTCCAATGTTGCATGGCAACCATTCCCAATGCATTCCCCCTTGAGGCACGTGTGTAGTGCCCTCTTCATAAAGTGGCCGAACCTTTCCCATTAAATTGTCCAATCAATCTCTTTCAATGCTCCTTTCCTTTCCCTATAAAGATCAAATAAGAAAAGTAAGAAATATCATAAAAAAATCAATTTATATTTTTACGGCTAAAATAATAAAGAGAAGAAAAGATTAGATTGTTTATTCATGAACTCCAACTAACTAACTAACTGTGTATCCCTTTATGCATTTTGGTGGCACCATGGGGTGACACCAAACTTAGTTTGAAGTATTGTGATGAAAAGTTCTGTTCAAAGCTCCAAGACTAGAATGCTCTCTGTTGCATTCATGCTTTCTTGGTACGCTTTGAACACCAAACTTGTTCTTCACTATATACTGCAATATAAGGACTTCACCAAGTTTGGGTTGGAATTTATGAATATTGACTTATTCACTAGTAAAAGCTAATAAAACATGGGTTGCCTCCCATGAAGCGCTTCTTTAGCGTCACTAGCTTGACGTTTCTCCTTCATCAGGGTGGTTGATAATGCTCCAAGTCCTCCCCTCTTGCCTTGGACTTATATCCATTGGTTGTATCAATGATCTCTACATGTTCCAAGGAAAGAACTCTGTTGATAGTGAAGACCTTAGGTAACTGAGATGGTACAGTGGGGAGATTAGGGGGGATATCTGGGAAGTAAGCTAAAATTACTTTATCTCCTGGAGAGAGGCCTTCCGTAGGGATCTTCTTGTTCCTCCACCCCCATGGTACCTTCTTCTTTGTCCCTTTTGATGTTTCCCTGCTTTTGGCGACTTCTTCTTTTAAGTGAATTTTGTTGTTGTCTTCACATGCCTCTGATGGTTTAGGTTCCTCCAGCTTCTCCTTGAGCTGTGACGATTGCTGTTTGCCTTGTTCATCATTCAGTGGGGTTCTCAGATGTGTTGGTGGTGCCTCAGTGCTTGTTTCCTCTGTCAGCATCCCATTATGATCATTGCTTGGTTCTTTGTTTTCTTGGTCAGTTTCTTGGGAGAGTTTGAAGACATTGAAGCTGAGTTGTTCATCATGGATCCTCAATATTAGCTCCCCTCGCTCCACGTCTATGAGTGCTCTGGCTGTAGCTAGGAATGGTCTTCCCAATATGATTGGGTGAGTGTGACTCTCTTCCATGTCCAAGATGACAAAGTCTGTGGGAAGAAAGTATTTCCCCACCTTTAACAACACGTTTTCCACCACCCCTCTTGCTTGTTTTTGAGTTTGTCAGCCAGCCTGATGACTACATCTGTGGGCAATATCTCATTGATCTGCAGCCTCTTCACCATGGATAGAGGCATTAAGTTGATGCTTGCTCCCAAATCACAGAGTGCTCTATCAAACATTGTTTCTCCTATGGCACAGGGGACCCTCAGTCTCCTTATCACTTATAGTGACCATCTTGCAATCTTCCCATCTTACTTTCTTTGTTTCACCTCTCGGATTCTTCTCTGTGTCACTTGGGAATCCATCTGTGGGTTTGGGAATTTGTTCAGAGAGATATCCTACTTGAGATTCCAACCTCTTGATTGTGTCTCCCTGGTTCTTGAAACTGGCTCGCACTTCCTCCTTGAAGATCTTGTTGTCTTGAATCTCCTTGCTTAGGCCTTCAAGTAGATTCTCAATCCTTGATATTCTTTCATAAAATGATGACAGGTCAGGCTGAGTAGGGTTATTCTGGCCATGATATGAATGTGGGGAGGTGTTTTTATGGGGGTGTTGATATGGTCTAGATGTGAAGTGTTGGGTGGCTGCATTGTTTGGATTTGGGCGTCTTTGATCAAGGCTTTGGTCTTGTTGATTTCTCCACCCAAAGTTTGGGTGATTCCTCCATCCAGGGTTGTAGGTCTTGGAGTATGGATCATGGTTTTGCCTAGGTGAATTCCCAATGTAGTTGGCTTGCTCCTGACTACCCTCTGCTTCTTCATTCACTCCTTCTTGGGTTGTTGATGAAGTGGAGACTGCTGCTACTTGGTTCCTCTCCATCTTCTTGGTGAGGTCAGCCAGCTGCTGGGTAATGAGCTTGTTTTAGGCCAGCAGAGCATCTACATTGTTTAGCTCCATTACTCCTCTTGTGTTCCCTCTTTCGGAAGCATAGAAGTAGTCGTTCTCTGCTACTATTTCAATGACATCTATGGCTTCCTCAATAGTCTTCTTCTTGTTCAAAGATCCTCCGGATGAATGGTCTATGGCCTTCTTTGACTCATAAGAAAGCCCTTCATAGAAAATGTGCAGCTGCACCCATTCGTTGAACATATCTGGTGGGCACCTCCTTGTTAAGTCTTTAAACTTCTCCCATGCTTCATATAGAGTCTCACCATCTTGTTGCCTGAAAGTTTGGACCTCAGCTCTCAGCCTATTGATTCATTGAGGAGGGTAAAATCTTGCTAAGAATTTGTTCACCACGTCTTCCCAAGTTGTCAAGCTTTCCCTTGGGAAAGACTCCAGCCACTTGGCTGCCTTATCCCTGAGTGAGAATGGAAATAAGAGCAGTCTATAGGCGTCAGGATGAACATCATTAGACTTCACCGTGTCACATATTCTCAGGAAGGTGGTTAAATGTTAATTTGGGTCCTCTTGGACACTTCCTCCGAACGAACAGTTGTTTTGCACAAGGGTGATGAGCTGTGGCTTCAGTTCAAAATTATTGGCATGGATGGTTGGCTTTTGAATGCTACTTCCACAGTTTCCTGGGTTTGGATTGATGTAAGAGCCTAAAACTCTTCTATCCTCCCCAGCATGATTAAATCAGAAATTGAGTTGAGAAGTGCAGAAAATTAAATGGCAGGAAAGTAAATGGCAGAAAGTAAATTGCAGAATCTTAAATGGAAATGGGGGAACTGCTCATAAATGTAAATGACAGAAATTAAAGAGAATGGGTAAGATCAGAATTGGGGAGTTCATTGGGCTTAGGAGATGTTGCATTCTCCAGATCAATCTCATTTTCATCTCTTCCTCAATCAATGCACTCATTGATCTCCTTGGCAATCTTAAGTGATTGAATTACAATTTGAAAATGAAAACAAAGATGGAGAATACATAATGAAAACTTAGAAGTGCAGAGAAAGTAAATACAGAGAGTAGTTTTGTGCTAAGAGTCTCCCTATAATTTCAAACTCTCTAAAATATTTCAAAGATACTCCTATATATACTACTCTTCTGTTCTTCAAGTTGATTCTTCAAGTCTTGGGCCTTTGGATCTTGAGTTGGAAGCAGTTTCTCTTCTTCATTGGGCTTAGCTTTTACTTGCAGAGAGAAAGTATAAAGTGGGCAGAGGCTTTGGCTCAGGAAGTTAGTGGTGTTAACGTTCAGTGAAAATATGGGTTCGAGAACGTTAGTTACAATCACTTTTTTTACTAACGTTCCTCACCAAAGTTAAAGGCCACGTTAACCTCAACGTTAGTGTTACAAAAGTTGCCACTAACGTTTCCACTATGTCCTTCGCACACGTTATTGGGACTCAACTTTCCCAATAACGTTGAGAAGCCTCCCCCTTCCCTACGTTAGAGCCCACGTTAACTTAGTTAACGTGGCTCTTTTAACGTAGGCCTGCCATCCTTCGAGAACGTTAGTGACACTTACCATTGTCACTAACGTTCCAAATTGCCCCTATTTTCCACGTTAGAGTCCACGTTAACTAGGTTAACGTGGCTTCTAACGTGGCCTTGCTAGCCATCTCCAACGTTAGTGACAAAGTTGAGTGTCACTAACGTTGGCTCATCCTTCCCTTATCCACGTTAGCTTCCACGTTAACTAAGTTAACGTGGGAGTTAACGTGGCTCATGGTGGCATGTGTGGCTCCTTCCAAGGTTAGTGACAATGTTGGGTGTCACTAACGTTGGCGATCACCTTCTTTCCTCACGTTAGCTTCCATGTTAACTAGGTTAACGTGGGAGTCAACGTGGCTCATTGGGGGCTTGTGTTCTTCCAACGTTAGTGACAATGTTGGGTGTCACTAACGTTGTCGACCACTTTGTTCCTTCACGTTAGCTTCCACGTTAACCTAGTTAACGTGGGAGTTAACATGGCTTAATGTGCTTTGGCCAACGTTAGTGACAATGTTGAGTCTCACTAACGTTGGCTCATCCTTCATTCCTCATCGTTAGCTTCCACGTTAACTAAGTTAACGTGGAGGTTAACGTGACTC
>NC_029785.2:74364997-74374298 GCF_000816755.2 Arachis ipaensis | reverse complement strand
CTTGTTTCTTCACGTTAGCTTCCACGTTAACTAGGTTAACGTGGGAGTTAATGTGGCTTAATGTGCTTTGGCCAACGTTAGTGACAATGTTAAGTGTCACTGATGTTGGCTCCCCCCTTCCTTCTTAACGTTAGAGGCCACGTTAACTAGGTTAACGTGGACTCTAACGTGGCCACTCATGATCTTGGTTCAACATTAGTGATAATGTTAAGTGTCACTAACGTTGGCTCTATTTCTGTACTTCCACGTTAGAGTTAACGTTAACTTAGTTAACGTGGCTCTTAACGTGGGCAATGATGGCTTCGAGAGCGTTATTGGCAATCACTTTTCTCATTAACTTTGCAAGTTACTCCCATTCCACGTTAGTGTTAATGTTAGTGCAACTAACGTAGCCACTAATGTGGTTCTTCTTTGCTTCCTTTGTCCTGAAATTAAGCAATAAAGTGCATCAAAGTTCTAGTCCAAGTCATGGGAAATGCAACGTCCAATTTGTCCTTAAATTCATGCAAAATCCTCATGAAATCATGTAAAATGCACAATGTATGCTTAAATCAAGATGTAAGTGAATATCTACCCGAAACTAGCTTATTTCCTAAGGAAATGCATGAAACTACCCTAAAAATAGTAAAGAAAAGGTCAGTGAAACTGGCCAAAATGCCCTGGCATCAGCATTTCCTTATCATCCCTTTGTACCTCTCCCAGGCATTATAAAGGGATTCATCATCCTCTTGTTTAAAGCCTTGGATGTCCAGCCTTAGCTGTGTCATCCTTTTTGGAGGGAAATATTGATTCAGGAATTTGTCTAATAATTGTTTCCATGTTCTTATGCTTGCTGTGGGTTGGTTATTTAACCACCTTTTAGCTTGATCTTTTACAGCAAACGGAAATAGTAACAGCCTGTATACATCCTGATCTACCTCCTTGTCACGTACTGTGTCAGCAATTTGCAAGAATTGTGCCAGAAACTCAGTAGGTTCTTCTTGTGGAAGACCAGAATACTGGCAGTTTTGCTGCACCATGACAATGAGCTGAGGATTTAGCTCAAAATTGCTTGCTTTGATGGGAGGTATACAGATACTACTCCCATATACAGCAGTAGTGGGATTAGCATATGACTCCAGAGTCCTTCTAGACGGTTCATTTCCACTTAGATCCATGATGGAGAAAGGGAGATGATGTGGATTGTAATAAAAAAATTTATTTATTTATTTATTATTTTTTGAATACTAAAAATTAAAAGGAAAATAAAATAAAATAAAATAAAAAATTAACTATAATTTCAAAAATTAGAAAAATAGATAAAAAGGAAGTTGAAAATTAAAATAAGTAATTAATTAAAAAGATTTGAAAAAGGTATGATTTTAAAATTCGAGATTGGAAAAGATAAGATAAGATTTTGAAAAAGATATGATTTTAAAAATTTTGACCAAATCAACCCAATGAATTCGAAAATTATGAGCAATTAAAGGAAAGGATATATATATATATATATTGAATTTTATGAAGAAAGAGAAGAACACACAAAAGACACAAGACATAAAATTTTTAGATCTAATGCTCCTTGTTTAAGATCAAAATATAAAGAAGACTCAAGAACACCTTGAGGACTCACAAGAACAACAATAATAAAATTCAAATACTCAAGAACATAAAAAGAACACCAAACTTAAAACTTTTAGAAAAGTAAAAATAAATTTTCGAAAATTAAAGAAAAATAACCAGAGAACACCAAACTTAAAAGTTTGACACAAGATTTAATCAAAGAAAAATTATTTTTGAAAAAGTTTTAAAAGGAAGATACCTAATTACCAAGAACATAAGCACAATGCTCTAGCCAACTGAGCTATAAATTTAACGTGTTTTAAAAAAGGTATTTAATGTATATAAATTTTTTGAATAATGATAAATTGAAAATGCACAAGAAAAACAAGAAAAGACACAGAACAAGAAAAACTAAAGATCAAACAAGAAAAATAGCAAGAACAACTTGAAGATCAAGAAAGAACAATGAACACAAATTCGAAAATTTAAAGGAAAATAAAAACATGCAATTGACACCAAACTTAGAATATGAAACTAAACTCAAACAGAAGACTAAATCATGAAGTTATTGGTTTTAAAAATTTTCGAAAATAATTTAGAAAAATAAAATAAGGACTTTAAAATTTTAACCAAAAACAATAATAGAAGACTCTAAACCAAAAAAAAAAATTTCCTAATCTAAGCAACAAAATAAACCGTCAGTTGTCCAAACTCGAACAATCCCCGGCAACGGTGCTAAAAACTTGGCGCACGAAATTGTAAATCACACTTTTTACAACTCGTACCGCTAACCAGCAAGTGCATTGGGTCGTCCAAGTAATACCTTACGTGAGTAAGGGTCGAATCCCACAGAGATTGTCGGCTTGAATCAAGCTATGGTTATCTTGTAACTCTTAGTCAGGATATCAATTATGATTATCAGTTTGAATTACGAAGAATAAAAGAGCATGAAATAAATACTTGTTATGCAGTAATGGAGAATATGTTAGAGTTTTGGAGATGCTTTGTCTTCTGAATCTCTGCTTTCCTACTGTCATCTTCTTCACGCACGCAAGGCTCCTTCCATGGCAAGCTGTATGTTGGGCATCACCGTTGTCAATGGCTACATCCCGTCCTCTTAGTGAAAATGGTCCAAATGCGCTGTCAACGCACGGCTAATCATCTGTCGGTTCTCGATCATGCTAGAATAGGATTCAGTAATCCTTTTGCATCTGTCACTACGCCCAGAACTCGCGAGTTTAAAGCTCGTTGCAGTCATCCCTTCCCGGATCCTACTCGGAATACCACAGACAAGGTTTAGACTTTCCGGATCTCAAGAATGCTGCCAATGGATTCTAGCTTATACCACGAAGACTCTGGTCTCACGGATCTGAAAGTTCTGTTGTCAGGAGAGGCGATCAGACTCATGAGCCAGGAACCCAAGAGATACTCATTGAATCTAAGGTAGAACGGAGGTGGTTGTCAGGCACACGTTCATAGGTTGAGAATGGTGATGAGTGTCACGGATCATCACATTCATCATATTGAAGTGCGAATGAATATCTTAGATAGAAACAATCGTGTTTGAATAGAAAACAGAAATAGTTGCATTAATTCATCGAGACACAGCAGAGCTCCTCACCCCCAACAATGGAGTTTAGAGACTCATACCGTCAAGATACAAATTTCAGATCTAAAAATGTCATGAGATACATAATAAATCTCTAAAAGTTGTTTAAATACTAAACTAGTAACCTAGGTTTACAGAAAATGAGTAAACTACGATAGATAGTGCAGAAATCCACTTCTGGGGCCTACTTGGTGTGTGCTGGGGCTGAGACTTGAGCTTTACACGTGCCTAGGCTGTTTTTGGAGTTAAACGCCAGGTTGTAGCCTGTTTTGGGCGTTTAACTCCAACTTGTAACCTGTTTCTGGCGTTTAACGCCAGAATGCAACATGGAACTGGCGTTGAACGCCAGTTTACGTCATTTATCTTTGAGCAAAGTATGGACTATTCTATATTTCTGGAAAGCCCTGGATCTCTACTTTCCAACGCAATTAAGAGCGTGCCATTTGGGTTTCTGTAGCTCCAGAAAATCCATTTCGAGTGCAGGGAGGTCAGAATCCAATAGCATCTGCAGTGCTTTTTCAGCCTCTGAATCAGATTTAGCTCAAGTCCCTCAATTTCAGCCAGAAATTACCTGAAATCACAGAAAAACACATAAATTCATATTAATGTCCATAAATGTGATTTTTATTTAAAAAACTAATAAAAATATACCAAAAACTAATTAAATCATACTAAAAACTATGTAAAAACAATGCCAAAAAGCGTATAAATTATCCGCTCATCGGAGAGGGACAGAACAGGGCGTGCAACTTTAAAACTGATTTGCGCAATCGACGCGCACGCGCACAGTGTGCTGGCGCGTAAGTGAAGGTAGATCGAGGGAAGCGCGCGCATCATTGGCGCGTACGCGCGAGTACAGCTGTGCCCTTGGCACAGGACTGGCACAAAGTTGGCCTAAGTCTCTGGTTTTTATACCAGAGCTGGCATGTAGCGCAGGCGCGCGGACGCGCACAGTGCGCAAGCGCGTGCTTGATTCAGTTGGCGACCGGCACGGACGCGCGCAGTGCGCGGACGCGTTGGTGTGGGCACAGGCTGGGCACAAGTGTGGCATAACTCTCTGGTTTTTGTACCAGGGAGTCCACATAGCGCCATCGGCGCGCGCGCGCACAGTGCGCTTGCGTGTCAATGGACGAAGGGGGTGCAGGCGGAAAGCACGTGGTCGCGTGGGTGTCTGGCGTGAGATGGGCAAAAAGTGGGCATGACTCTCGGGTTTCTGGCCCAAGAGTTAGAAGTGCACCACCGGCGTGCGCGCGCACACAGCGCTGGCGCTGGCGCAAAGTGACCGACGCGTACACATGACAAGGACAACTCCCAAATGATGCGCACGCGTGACCCACGCGGACGCGTGATAGACGCCACGTACAGGAATCTGCAGAAAATGCCCCCAGCGATTTCTGAACCCTTTTTTCGGCCCAAATCCAAATCAGAAACACAGAATATAAGTCAGAGAATGGATGAATCAAAGGAGAGACGTAGAACAACTGAATAATCAATAATTTTAGGTTTTTAGATGTAGTTTTTAGAGAGAGAGGTTCTCCCCTCTCTCTTAGGATTAGGATTAGGATTTCTCTCGAGTTTAGGATTATTTCTCTTTAATCATAGGTTCAATATTTTCCTTTAATTAATGTTTCTCTTCTATTTTTAATTATTCCAATGCTTTCACTTGTTAATGTTGCCCAATTGGCTTATGAACTTTTCCATGTTAGGACTTGAATTTATGTTTAAATGCAATTTGAGGTATTTCAGATTAATGATTGTTTTATTTATGATGCTTTCAATTCAATTTAGATTTATTTTCTCCTTTTGACTTTGGTTGAGTAATTTATAACACTTGAGTTATCAAACTCAGCTGTTAATTGAAATTGGAATTCTTTGCTGGTTAATTTGTACTCCAATAACTCTAGTCTCTCCATAGGAGTTGACTAGGACCTGAGGATCAAATTAATTTGTCTACTTGACTTTCCTTTGTTTAGCAAGGGTTAATTAAAAGTGGGAGCTGAATCCAATTCTCTTCACACCTGATAAGGATAATTAGGATAGGACTTCAATTTCTTATACCTTGCCAAGAGATTTTATTATTATTAATTTATTCTTCATGTCATTTAAATTACCTGCTCCTTAATTCAAAAACCAAAAAATATACAATTTTCCATAACCAATAACAAATCATACTGCCCTGCAACTCCTTGAGAAGACGACCCGATGTTTCAATACTTCGGTTATCAATTTTATTGGGTTCTGTTACTTGTGACAACCAAATTTTTGTATGAAAGGATGATTGCTTGGTTTAGAAACTATACTTGCAACGAGAATTTATTGTGAATTCTAAACCAGCAATCTTCAATTCATCAAAATGGCGCCGTTGCCGGGGAGTTGCAATTGTGTCCCTTATTATTGGTTATTGTAAATATTTTCTTTTGCTGTTTATTTCTTTTGTTTTCACTTTTAATTTTTATTATTTACTATGAATTCTCACCCCTATCGCTTTGAGTTTGGTTCTAATAATGTTGAAAGGAATGGAAGCTATAACAGGAACATGCATCAAGGTCAAAACAATCAGAGATGGACGGAGCCACGAGGATCTGATCAACCCTTTAGGCAATAATACCTTCCAAACTATCATGGACGACGACCATTCAACAATGCATGTCAGAACAATAGTTATGGTGGACCCCCTTGTAATTACCGATAAGCCCCATCATATGCCTATGAACCACCTCCTCAACACAGCTTTGAACCACCACACTCACAAGCCAACTACCACCATTCACCTTCATATGACCCTAACCCATATCCACCCCAATTCCAACCTAATTACTCCCGAGAACCACCACTTCCCTATGCACCACGTCCATATCCATCACTCCAAGAATCAAGGGAGCAACTCAAGGAAACATTTGAAAAATTTCATGCCACACTTCACCAATTGAATCAAGCGATAAATAGACTACCTTCCCGACGTTCGAACACTCAAGCAACCCCCATGGCTTCATGTGGACAAACTAGTGAAGAACGCATCATGAAGGAGATACTAGAAACCCCACTAGACAGTACAAAGCATGATTTTTACTGGAACAAGTAGAGGAAGCTGAAATTATAGAAGAAGAAGAATTGGTTGAAGACTTAGGAGACGCTGAACCTCCATGGGAATCCATAATTGAGGAGAATTCCATCAAGAAATTTACAATTGATGCTAAGAAGGATAGTGCACAACCTCCAAAGCAGGAATCTTCTGAAGGACTGGACGGAATAACTCAACAAGTAGGTTTCCTTGATAATAATGACTACGAGTCCAATTCTCCTAGTAATTAACTTGCATCCGCAAGTGAATTCTTTGAAATAGAAGAATCCTCCCCAAGTGAATACAAAGATGATGAAGAGGTAGATTTTTCACAACCTCCAACTTATGATTTAAGTGATGAGGAAGATATCAAAGACTTGGATCAATATGTGTTTGAAATTGAAGAAAATTGCAAAAAAGTGGAAGAATTCACAGAAGAACACAAGGGAGATGAGCTTGCAAAACCACTGGAAACACCTATCCCAAAGCCATTACCGCCCAATACTAATTTTAAGTGGGTAAAATCCTTAGCTTTTATCTTTACTTTTCCACTTGAATATGGTTTGCTTGAAACAGATGGTCAGCTTAGAGCTCTTTGCGGCTTTAAGAGTAAAAGGGAAATGGTTCATGCTCAAGGCTGGTATGCAAGATTCAATAAGGTTCTACGCTTCAACCTGAAGTGTAAGGATTGGTTTCGAGTTCAATTGAATGGGTCTCGGAGAATGTTTGGCCATCTTGGTGAGAATGCAACTTCCAAACCGCCCGGCTGAAAAAATATAAATCAAGACAAAGGCGGATATAAAAGCAAGGTTTGGGATCCTGAAATTTATCCTGACATTCAACACTCCGGGAACCTGAGAACCTGTTTGAATTTACTCAAAGGCTTTACATGCCTAGTTTGGGACCCCGGAGGCTGTTGGCATTCCAAACAGTGGTGGAGATTTTTGGATGAATTCAAGCACAAGCCACCATAATAAAGGACTCCCCAAATGTCCAACTTAAGGACTTTAACTAAAAGTGCTAGGTGGGAGACAACCCAACATGGTATGATCGTTCCTTTTTCAACTTTATTTCGTCTTGCTTGCTTTTATTTTATTTTACTTTCATTGAACCTGGAGTTATTCATAGCATCTACATTAGCATTGCATATTGCATACTGCATAATTGGCTAAAAAAAAATCACCCCATACGAGCGCGCAGGCCACACGTGGGCATCGAATGGAAATCGACGTAAAGATCCAACACCCAGAAAGTTGGGCTGGAATCGTACGGCTGGTGTTCGTTTAGCACAAATCGGCCCACGTGTTCGCTTGACGTGAACGCGTCACTCGTACTACACACATCCCACGTGAAAGCGTGAGCGACGTGTACGCGTCGCGTGGATTCTATGGACTATTTTTGGAAACAGAGAGTCGCGCCAAAACCACGCTAGAATCGTGCGTTTCACACAATTCTGAGCGACGCGTTCGCATCCCCCACGTGTACGCGTCGCTTTCATTATCCCACAATCACGCGATCGCGTCAATAATGTGTTCGCGTCAACACCCTTTTCGCCCAAATCACGCGATTGCGTGCTCCACGCATTCGCATAGATTCAAAAATACTAACCCCCATTCACGCGAAACCCTACCCATTCTCGCGAAATCCCCCCACCCCTCTCTGCAACTTCTCTTCTCCCATCCCCCCGCTAGAATCGTGCGATTCTGAGCGACGCGTTCGCATCCCCCACGTGTACGCGTCGCTTTCATTATCCCACAATCACGCGATCGCGTCAATAATGTGTTCGCGTCAACACCCTTTTCGCCCAAATCACGCGATTGCGTGCTCCACGTGCTCCACCTGCCACCACCAACCCAACCCTCACCCCCTTCTCTCTTTCCCCCCTCAACCTTAATCACCCACAACCACCAAAACCACCCCTGCCTCCACCGCCTCCACCTGCTGCGCCGCCACCCACTGCCACTGCGTCACCACCATACCGCTACCATCTCTCTGAGCCTACTTTCTGTTTCGACACACCAGGTTCTGCCGAACACCGATTTTGTTTTTCGATTAGTCAATTAGTTGCATATTTTACAGTTTTTGTTCGAAATAGGATAGTTAGAGATGCATGATTGTAGTGGATTCTAGGTGGTTAGGTAGCTAGGATGTGGTTAGTGGATTTAGGCCTGATAACTGCGCCGTTCTTACTACTTGTTTTATATATTTCGCAATTCTGATTTGGCTGTGATGTTCAAACTATTCATATGCTGTTCTTTACTGTTTCATGCTGCTGTTACACTGCTCTTTCATGTTCATGTTATTTGTGTCTATTTGCAGCTTTATTTAAATTCATATGAACTATTTTTCTTGCTGTTTATTACTCGGGAACATCCAATTTTAGCCGGAATGCTGACCAATTTTCTGCAAATGGTTTCATCTTCATTCATGTATTGGTTTTGGCAATTCTGCATTTTACATTACTTAGCTATAACCAAACCAATTCATGAATGCACGGGATAGCATTCTTATTCCTTTTTGATTCCCTGGCTAGTAAATTGCATTATTGATGATCTCATTCTACTTTTCGTTACTCTCGTATCTATCTGTATTATCATCAATCACTTGCAATCCTTGCCTGAATATGAGTTGCCTTTTCTTCAAGTTTGTGCGAATCTTATTACCTAGGAAACATTTATCATGCCACTCACTTTAACTTTCTTTTACTAACTCAGTGCTTTCACTTTCTAACTTCCTTTTCACCTATTACCCACTTTTAACTTCTAACTTCTCTTTTTGCCCCTTAACTAACTACTTTAACTTTCTAACTCAAGGCATGATTATTGTTTTTCCTAATTAACATGAATTCTACTTATATTATATTTTGGACTGTGATTCTTCATCTCAAGATTTTTAACTCAAATACAGTCCATAATGCACATATACTTAACTCATTTCATAATTCTACTGCTCTTTTGCCACTATGTACTTATATTGCTATTATTCTATTTGCCTACTTGTTTTTCTGCTTTGTTCTTCATTTATATCCTGGAATTTCTGCTTTTCAGGATGTCTGACCCTCAGCGCAAAGGAAAAGGCAAAGCAACCAC
>NC_029785.2:74342703-74364632 GCF_000816755.2 Arachis ipaensis | reverse complement strand
CTCCACTGCCGCCGCCCCATCACCGAGCTGCAACCACCGTGCCACCACCAGCCACCACAACCCAACCCTCACCCCCTTCTCTCTTTCCCCCCTCAACCTTAATCACCCACAACCACCAAAACCACCCCTGCCTCCACCTCAAACCGCCGCTGCGCCGCCACCCACTGCCACTGCGTCACCACCATACCGCTACCATCTCTCTGAGCCTACTTTCTGTTTCGACACACCAGGTTCTGCCGAACACCGATTTTGTTTTTCGATTAGTCAATTAGTTGCATATTTTACAGTTTTTGTTCGAAATAGGATAGTTAGAGATGCATGATTGTAGTGGATTCTAGGTGGTTAGGTAGCTATAATGTGGTTAGTGGATTTAGGCTTGATAATTACACCATTCTTGCTAACTGTTTTTATCTGATTCCCAATTCTGAATATGCTGTAATGCTGTGCTGTTCATATGTTGTTCTTCATATTTCATGTTGCTGTTAAACTGTTCTTTACTGTTTTTACTATTTGTTAATCTTTTCAGTACTATTTACTTTCATATGAACTAAATTTTTCTGCTGTTTTACTACCCGGGAACATCCAATTTTAGCCGAAATGCTGCCCAATTTTCTGCAAATTCATGGTTTAATCTACCCCATTCATGTATTGGTTTGAAAATTCATTATTTTGCTTACTTGGCTACAACCAAACCAATTCATGAATGCACGGGCTAGCATTCTTATTTGTTTTTTGTTCCCTTAGTACTAAATTGCCTATTGATGATTTTATTCTCATTTTAAACTTACTTTATTTATCATAATTATCATCAATAAATTGCATTCCTTGCTTGAATATGAGTTGATTGTTCCTCAACTTTGTGAATTTCTTGATAACTAGGAATACCATTCTCATGCCACTTACTTTAACTTCCTTTTTAACCCCTAACCAGTTTAAACTTTCTAACTTCTCTTTTTTTGGTTTTTACCTACTTACGTTAACTTTCTTACTTAAGGCATGATTACTGCTTTTCCTAATTAACTTGAATTCTACTTCTATTATATTTTGGATTGTGATTTTTACTCTCGGACTTCTAACTCGAATTCAATCCAAAATGTACATTTAATCACCTCATTTCTTGCTTATATTGTTCTTTTGCCTTTATGCTTACATTTAAAAACCTTACTTGCCTATTTGTTTTCCTGCTTTAGTTCTTCAATTATATCTTGTCACTTCTGCTTTTCAGGATGTCTGATCCCAAAAGTAAGGGAAAAGGCAAGGCAACTACAGGCAAACGAAAAAGAGGAGAATCTTCTACCT
This sequence comes from Arachis ipaensis, assembly GCF_000816755.2. NCBI lineage: Eukaryota > Viridiplantae > Streptophyta > Magnoliopsida > Fabales > Fabaceae > Arachis > Arachis ipaensis. Next base: position 74,363,333 of record NC_029785.2, on the reverse strand, counting down.
CTATCCTGGATCTCCTTCACGACGATTCCTGGAGGGAAAAGAACTTTACTCCGCAGGAAAAGGCCAACCAGCTCCTCACTGCCACAGATCCAGTCAAATTTGTAAACAGATACTATGAGCTAAAGTATCCAGTGTTTGCCACTGCCAGGAACCTCTACCTGGAGAGAACTCTTAAAATTCCAGAAGAACTCACCCAGTACACCTCCGAACAGATAAAACAAAGAGGCTGGTTCATCATGGAAAGGAACTTGACAGGGGTCAATGCTTCCTAGGTCAGAGAATTTTACTGTAACTATTTCAAGACTTCCCTGGATGCAGTGCACCTCAGAGGGAAACAGATTTTAGTCATTGAGGAAGCTATTGAGGATATCCTCCAGCTTCAGCCTAAGTCAGATCAGCTTGACGGTTACCAAAAGGCTAAAGAGGATATGAGATACATGAGATTTGACTGGGATGCAGTCAAGCAAAGAATAGCCCTTCATCCTACTGCCCCATGGGTCATGGGAAAGAATACAGTGATGCCTAAGGGAATCAAGCTGATATATTTGAATGATGAGGCTCGGCTTTGGCAGCAGATCCTGAGCACTACGTGATGCCGAGCACTCATGAGACAGAGGTGCCCGCTGCTATGATCATCCTCATATGGTGTGTGATGGAGGGTAAGAACCTGTATCTTCTATGCTTCATCAGGTATTATATGGCCAGGGTCCATGTCAGAGGCACTCTCCCTTTCCTTTATCTGATCACCCAGCTAGGCCGCCGAGCTGACGTGCCTTGGGAGCTGGCTGATGAGAAGCCAACTACTGCAGACTGCAAGAAGATCATTCCTCACAGCAGGAAAATTCTGGCATTAGGGTACAGACCCCCTTTTCTCACTGCCTCGGGTGAGGAAACCACATCTTCAGCTGCCCCTTCTGCATCCACTGCTGCACCAGCCCTATCCACTGCACCTCCACCTACTCCTGAGCCCATTTATCATCTGGTGCACCGCCTCTTCGCACGCCTGGATCATATGGAGCGTCACAACAAGCGACGCTATGAGCACCTCAAGTTGATGATCCGATCCGGCAGTGACATCCCCTCTGAGCTTGACACCGCTTCTGAGCCTTCTGATGCGGAGGCGGATGATCTTGAGGAGGAGGCACATGCCCAGGCAGAGCAGGGACGACCTGAGCAGGATGCACCACACCATGAGGAGCCCCACCAGATCCAGGCCACGGATCCAGAGATTCCTTTATAGACAGAGCCTCCGCTTCAGCAGGTAGCTCCTCCTACACTTCTTCAGACTGCAGACACTCAGCCTACCGCAGAGACAGCAGCAGCCCATCCTTCCAGAGATGACACTTCTCACACCCAGCCTGAGTGAGCATCAAGGACGATGTTGTTATTTAAGTGTGGGGAGGTCGCCATCTCTGGCGTACTTTATTTTGGTGAACCACTTTTCAGACTTTCTTTATCCTATTTTGCTTATTTTTCTGTATTTTTATTTTTATCTTTTAGTACTTGCACATTTCTCTTTTGCTATATTTTTACTATATTTCCACATTTTGCACTTTAGTTTATATATATCCTAGATATTTAGTTTAGTCTAGTTGCAATTTTAATTATTAAGTTGTGATATAGAATATATAGATTAATTAGTTAAGTTTACCCTTTTAGCATACTTGAAAATAAAAAGTGTAAACTAAAGACTTTAGTATAACGGAATCACAACAATCCACACACTGTATATATAGCAATAAATGATTGGTTAATTTAAACAACATTTCTTCAAGGAATAACACTAAGATTTTAAGAGCCACCCTAAGATTCACATTGAGAATAATGGGAACCCTTGATTTCTACTTGCATGTCATACATGATTGATATATGGTTTTTGAGCCAAAGAACACACAACTTGTGAGTTTTTGAGCCTATTTATATGGTTACATTATTTAACCATAATTATTTCGTTCTTGTGTGTTTGCCCTTCTTTTTTATTCTGGTGATCTTTACTTTGTTTTAATCTATATGTCCAATATAGAATATAGATATATACCAAGAGATGATTGAGGCCATCATTTAAAAATTTTTCCTCACTTATCCCAAATAAGCTTACCTTTTACATCACCCTTGTTAGCCCCTTTGATCTTTTAATCCCCTCTTGTTCTATAACCACATTACTAGCCTTAAGCAGGAAAAACAAATTAAAAACCCCAAGTTGAATCCTTGGTTAGCTTAAGATAGAGATTATGTATCAACTAAGTATGGGAAAACATGGGAACATGGGTTGATAGGAAAGGATTAACTCAATAAGATAATAAGGATTTTGGGAGCATGCTCATGTAAAACAAATTTAAAATTAAAATACCATGTGCATTAATATATATTCTGTTTGTATTTAAAAAAAAAATCCTTTTAGTTAAATAAGTAAATAAGGGGACAAAATTACCCCAATGATAAGTTTAGTAAAGAAATCAATGCGCATGAGATAAGAATCAAAATTGAAATTGGTACATGAGTATGTATTAAGAAAGAGCAAAAAAATAGGAACCCCAAGGAAGATATAAATTATGTAGAATATGCATATGTTAGGTGAGATCTTAGACTAAGCAAGGATTCAACTTATAGCTCACTTAGCCTTATATGTATACCATTACCCTTGTCTTGGCCCCATTACAACCTTTAAAAGACCTCATGATTTTTGTATGTCTGTATTCAATATTTGTTGATTGGTTAGATGAAGAACAAAGTTTTAGAAAGCAAGAATAGAAAAGAATAGAGTGATTAACCCCAAACACTGAGTGAATAGAGAGTAAACACAAATCCAGTGAGGGTTCAATAGCTTATCACCATATATCTCTGTTTAAATTGTTAATTGTCTTGCAAGTTTATGAAATATCTTTACCCAACTCAATTGTGAAAATGCTTTAACATGATCTAGGTTTGGCTATGCATATATGATTCCTTGAAAATGTGAAACAAATTAACCACATGTAAGCTCTATATATATGTGGGTGATAATTGAAATTGCGTGATTCATGTAGGTAGTTTGCATTTAGAATAGATTGCATTGCATGAGATTCCACCATTCTAACTTTACTCTTTCTCTTGGATTTAGCATGAGGACATGCTAGTGTTTAAGTGTGGGGAGGTTGATAAACCTATATTTTATGATGTATTTTATGCTCAAATTGAGTGTTTCTATCAATTCTTCACCCACTTATTCATGTAAATTGCATGGTTTAACTTTCCCTTCCTTATTTTATGATATATGTGAAAAACATGTTTCCTATGCTTTACAAATATTAATTTTAATTACCCTTTTATTACCATTCGATGCCGTGATTTGTGTGTTAAGTATTTTCAGATCTCATAGGGCAAGAATAGCTCAAAGGACAAAAAGGAAACATACAAAAATGGAAAGAAAGCACAAAAATGGAGTTTTGAAGAAAAGGCAGCGACGCGAATGCATGGACGATGCGAACACGTGCCTAGCACGAAAATGCAGCGACGCAAACGTGTGGACGACGCGAACGCGTGGACGATGCGGACGCGTGCCTTGAGCAGAATGCAAATGACGCGTACGCGTGACCGACGCGTACGCGTGACAAGGAAAACTCCCAAATGACGCGAACGCGTGACCCACGCGGACGCGTCACAAACGCCACGTACAGGAATCTGCAGAAAATGCCCCCAGCGATTTCTGGACCCTTTTTTCGGCCCAAATCCAAACCAGAAACACAGAATATAAATCAGAGAATGGAGGAATCAAAGGAGAGACGTAGAACAACTGAATAATCAATAATTTTAGGTTTTTAGATGTAGTTTTTAGAGAGAGAGGTTTTCTCCTCTCCCTTAGGATTAGGATTAGGATTTCTCTCGAGTTTAAGATTATTTCTCTTTAATCACAGGTTCAATATTTTTCTTTAATTAATGTTTCTCTTCTATTTTTAATTATTCCAATGCTTTCACTTATTAATGTTGCCCAATTGGCTTATGAACTTTTCCATGTCAGGACTTGAATTTATGTTTAAATTCAATTTGAGGTATTTCAGATTAATGATTGTTTTATTTATGATGCTTTCAATTCAATTTAGATTTATTTTCCCCTTTTGGCTTTGGTTGAGTAATTTATAACACTTGAGTTATCAAACTCAGCTATTGATTGGAATTGGATTTCTTTGCTGGTTAATTTGTACTCCAATAACTCTAGTCTCTCCATAGGAGTTGACTAGGACCTGAGTATCAAATTAATTTGTCTACTTGACTTTCCTTTGTTTAGCAAGGGTTAATTAAAAGTGGGAGCTGAATCCAATTCTCTTTACACCTGATAAGGATAATTAGGATAGGACTTCAATTTCTTATACCTTGCCAAGAGATTTTATTATTATTAATTTATTCTTCTTGTCATTTAAATTACCTGTTCCTTAATTAAAAAACCCAAAAATATATAATTTTCCATAACTAATAATAAATCATACTGCCTTGCAACTCCTTGAGAAGACGACCCGAGGTTTCAATACTTCGGTTATCAATTTTATTCAGTTCTGTTACTTGTGACAACCAAACTTTTGTATGAAAGGATGATTGCTTGGTTTAGAAACTATACTTGCAACGAGAATTTATTGTGAATTCTAAACCATAAATCTTCAGTTCATCAAAATGGCGCCGTTGCCGGGGAGTTGCAACTGTGTTCCTTATTATTGGTTATTATAAAGCGCCTATAGAATCCTGCATATCCTAAAAACGAGCGGACCTCCCTCACAGATGAGGGGTGAAGTAAAGTGGTGATAACATCGACCTTGGCCGGGTCTACAGAAATGCCTTCATGAGATACTATATGTCCTAACACGATACCTTGTCTTACCATAAAGTGACACTTTTCAAAATTCAAGACAAGGTTAGTGTCAACACATCTAGCTAAGACCTTGGCTAAGTTCTCTAAGCAACAATCAAATGAAGTTCCATAAACACTAAAGTCATCCATAAAGACTTCCAGAAAATTCTCCATTATATCAGAAAAGACACTCGTCATACACTGCTAAAAAGTAGCAGGTGCATTGCATAGTCCAAATGGCATCCTTTTATAGGCAAAGGTGCCAAACGGACAAGTAAATGTGGTCTTTTCCTGATCTTCAGGAGCAATGTGAATCTGGAAGTAACCAGTGAATCCATCAAGAAAACAATAATGGGATTTACCCGCCAAACGGTCCAACATCTGATCGATAAAGGGCAAGGGGTAGTGGTCCTTTCTTGTAGCGGCGTTCAATCTTCTATAATCGATGCACACTCGCAACGCATTTTGTACTCTCTTGGTGACCACTTTACCATCATCCTTTTTAACCGCAGTAATGCCCGATTTCTTGGGAACAACCTGGACCGGGCTCACCCGCTCGCTGTCAGAAATTGGGTAAATGATACCCGCATCAGGTAATCTAGTGACCTCTTTCTTTACCACATCAAGGATAGTTGGGTTGAGCCTTCTTTGTGGTTGCCAAACCGGCCTAGCTCCCTCTTGGAGAAATATTCGATGCATGCACTTGCGAGGGTGAATCCCTACAATATCAGGTAGGCTCCATCCAATTGCCTTCTTGTACTTTCTTAGAACATCTAGGAGCTTTCCTTCTTCTTCACTTGAAAGCTCACTAGCAATAATGACCAAAAACTTTTGGTTATCCTCTAAGAAAGCATACTTCAAATGAGATGGAAGGGGCTTCAGTTCACTCTTTGTCTCAAGCTGAGGTTCCTTTTTATCAAGCTCATGGAGTTCATTCTTAATAACTTTCTCATGTTCATCCTCTTGGTCATCCGTCTCCTCAACAATAGGGTAGCACAACTTGTTGTGGTCTTCTTCTTGCACTTCCGCCACCACTTCATCAATTACATCACATCGGAGCACGGAATGTTCTTCGGGAGGATGTTTCATGGCTTCTTCTAAATTGAACTTGATAGTCTTGTCTCCAACCTCAAAAGAATATGTGCCGGTGAAGGCATCTAACTTGAATTTAGAGGTCTTGAGGAAGGGTCTACCATGTAGAATGGAGGATGAGCTTCTATTTTCTGTTGGAGGCATTTCAAGGATGTAAAAGTCAACAGGAAAAACCAAATCCTTGATTACCACAAGTACATCTTCTGCTATTCCCATCACCGTGATCACACTTTTATCGGCTAAGGCAAACCTCGCCGCCGACTTCTTTAATGGAGCTAAATTCAATCGCACATAGATAGAAAGTGGCATGATGCTTACACAAGCTCCCAGGTCACACATACAATCATGAAAAGTGCACCCACCAATACAACAAGACACCAAACAAGGTCCAGGGTCACCACATTTCTTTGGAATAGGTTCCATCAAGGAAGAAATTGAACTACCCAAGGATAATGTCTCCAATTCTCCTATCCTATCCTTGTGTGTACACAAGTCTTTCAAAAATTTTGCATACTTTGAATTTGTTGGATAGCATCAAGAAGTGGTATGGTTACCTCAACCTTTTTGAACACTTGAAGCATGTTCAAATCAAATTCTGGCGTTTTCTTTGCTTTCTTCACCATGGATGGGAATGGAATAGGAATGGACTCATCCACTATAGCCTTCCTCTTGGGTTCTTTGAGGCTTACACCTTCTTCCTCATGCCTTTTGTCTATCACCTCTTCTTCATGTGGAGCTTCAACAACCACTTCTTCCTCATGAATGTCTTCTATGACCCTTGGAGGTATCTCCTCTAATGTAGTCCCCGACCGTAGAGTGATGGCGTTGAGACCGCCCCTTGGGTTTGGTTGGGGTTGGGATGGAAGGTTAGAAGAGCTTGAGGGTTGGTTGGTGTTGTTGTTGGGGGTTGAGGGTTGGTTTGACATGGCCATCTTTGAAAGCATGTTGGTTAGGTTAGCCAATTGAGCGCCCAAGGCATCAAATTGAGCCTTGTTGCTCTCGTCCCGTTTCTCTATGGCGGCTCTAAGCTCATCAACTTGATTGTTGGAAGATGGAGGAGTTTGGTTGGATTGTTGTCTTTGGTGTGGTGCTTGGTATTTAGTGTAGTTGTTTTAGTTTTGGTTGGAGGGACTTTGGTTGGCTTGGTAGTTAGTGTTGTTATGGTGGTATTGAGATGAAGATTGGTTGTTGTTGTGATGAGAAGAAGAGTCGTTCCATCTTTGGTTTTGATTGCTCCCTTGTGCATTATCCCTCCATCCTTGATATTGATTACTACCATGAGGGTAGTTGTTTTGGCCTTGAGAAGGATAGGGTGGACGGTTGTTGTAATTCACATTGGCCACTACAAGAGCATGTTCCTCTTGAATTTGATGGCATTGATCGGTGTAATGTGTGGTGCTAGAGCACAAACCACAAATCCTAGGAGGGCCTTCAAGTTGAGCAACTGGAGGTGGGGCTTGGACGGCTTGGATGGAGTAGTATTCCTTTTGATCCTTTTGTATTTGCGTAAGGATGGTGGTCATATCCCCAAGTGCTTTGGTTAGGCTTGATTCGGAAAGGGATGGTTCTACCACACCCTTGAGAGGATTACTTCTCACCCTTGTATGTTGTGTAGCTTCGGCAACATCCTTTATCAAATTCCAAGCTTCTCTCTCCGTCTTATTTTTCGAAAGGGAACCACCACTAGAAGCGGTGAACAATCTTCTATCTTCCACACAATGACCTCTGGTGAAGTAGCTAATGAGCAAGTGAGTGTTCATTTCATGGTGTGGACAAGATTCCAATAGCCTCTTGAACCGAGACCAATACTTGTACAAACTCTCTTGGTCTTCTTGTATTATACCCGAAATCTCCTTCCAGATGTAGTCGGTCTTCTCCGGTGGGAAAAATTTATCTAGAAACTCTCTTCTCAAGAAATTCCAATTGGTCGCAATCTCATCTGGTAGTGAATAAAACCATGTCTTCACTTGCCCTTCGAGAGAGAAAGGGAAGGCAAAAACCATGATAGCCACCTCATCGGTTCCATGCCTTCGAGCCGTAGAACAAGCAACTTGAAAATCCTTTAGATGTCGAATAGGGTCTTGACCCGGCAACCCATGATATTTAGGAAGTAGATGTATCAAGCTACTCTTCAATTCAAAGTTTGGATCAAGGTTAGTATACCTTGCTTGCAACGGTTGAAGTATGATATCCGGAGCTCCTTGCTCATGCAAAGTGATCCGTCGTGGCTCCGCCATGTGTGGCTCACCTGTAGGATGCAAAGATGTATTATTAATGCCAACAGAAGAATAGGAAGTAGCGGACTCCAAGTCACTCTCGGTACCGCCTAGTAATTCGGTATGTTCCTCAAGGGAGGCCGAAGTACTAGCCGTGTAATCCAACCGCCGTCTAGCTTGCCGAGTTTGTAACAAAGTTCTTTCAATCTCGGGATCAAAATCGGCTAAGCTAGAATTCGTTTGAGATAGAGTCATCAAACTTGAGAGTCATAGCACAAATATAAAAGAAATCTAAACTATAGCTAAGTATTAAAAGCAATTAAACTATCTACAATATTCACATATTCACATAACCAATATCAAGGCATATGTTGCAAACATTCCCTGGCAACGGCGCCAAAAATTTGATAGCTAGGGATTTATATCGGTAAAGAATTTCTCGGTAAAGTTGCGTTGCAAGTATAGCTCTACTAACAACAATCCTCGAGTATCAAATTTAGACAGGGATTTGGTTGTCACAAGTTCAACCCCAATAGAAATAATCGAAATATTCAAACATCGGGTCGTCTCACAAGGAATGGGCAAACATGTGCTTCAACATTGGTTAGAAATCCGGGGTTGTGAGTCATGAGCAAGAATTTAAACTAGGAATCTTAACAAGCATGTAATCTTAAAATGCAAGAAACTAATTCAAATGAATGAGCAAGATGAAAATAATTCCAAACTAACAAAGTAACATCCAATATGATTCTATTCCAAACTAACAAGTAACTATAACTAAGACAAGTAATCAAGAATTTTGGGTTTTCAAATATGAATAATAAAAGTAACTCTTGGCTAGGCATGGGAATTGGGGTCACTATTCTTGTCTAATAACCATATCTTGACAATTATGAGAAACCAAAGTCATTAAGTCTACTTCTATACTTGAAGTACGTCAAATGGTTTGGTCAACATCAACCCATAAGTTCTAACCTCACTACTAATTGACTTAGTAGTAGGTTAGTGTCAATGGCTATTAAATTGACCACTAAGGGTTCTCAAATTATCAAATCCATTAGACCCAATGACTCAAGTTTACCCAATTCCCTTAGCCTAGGCCAAGAGTAAAGAGAACTACTCCATAATCAAAGTAAACAATTCATCAAACACATGATAAGCATTAATAAAAGACATGTTCAAATTACAATTAAATTGAAATTAACAAGTACCCACTAACAATTATCCACATACAATCACTTAAACAACACAATTAATCATAGAAATCATCAATGTAACATCAACAAGTCAAGATTCACAACATTCATGAAATGGGTATAAAATGACAATTGACAAGAATTCATAAAACTAACACAAGATCTAAGCAAAATTATACTAAGGAATTAAAATTGAACAATTAAAACTAGTAATTAACAAGATCCAATTCAGAATTCAACAAGGGAAGATTAAATTAAAGCTAGATCTAGAGGGGAACAAGGGTTTCTCTCTTTAGAAGAACAAAGAACCAAAAACTAGCTAAAAATTGTGTCTAGTGTAAAATGAATGATCCCCCTTTTCCCCTAGCATCCTTGGGTCTTTTCCATGCAGAAACAACTTGAATTTGGGCCTGATGAGCCTCAGAAATCCCAAGGCACGATTTCCTTTAATGAGGTCACATGCAGCTTTCCGCGCGTGCGCGCCGATTGCTTTTGTGATCCACGCGTGCGCGCCAGGTGCGCGTGTGCGTCGATGGGAATCCTCTGATCCGCGCAGATGCGTCCATCCTCGCACGCCACTTCCAGCTATCCTCATCCACGCGTGTGTGTGGCGTGCACATGCGCGCCAATGCTGAGTTTCCCAAAATCCAAATCTTCATCTTCCTTCCTCTTGTGCATGCTTTCTTTCTCTCTTCTAGGCCATTCCTACCCTATAATTCCTGAAATCACTCAACAAATACATCACGGCATCGAATGACAATAAAAGAGGATTAAAATATGGCAATTTTAAGGCAAAAGAAGCATGTTTTTCATCATGGAGTAATATTAGGAAAGGAACACAAAACCATACATTTCTTATGAATAAGTGTGAGAAATATTGACAAAAACCCCTAAATTCTACACAATATAAATCACAAAATTAGGGTTTATTAGAGACACCACAATCCAACCGCTTGGACACATCTCACTACACACAACCTTTGGAAAAGGAACCCGATCAATGACACTCAACATAGACTACATTGTAGTCGATGTAAGCTCAGCCTACAATACCCTGATAGGTCGGGCAACATTGAACCAGCTCGCAGTAGTAGTTTCAACTCCACATCTATGCATGAAATTCCCAACTCCAGAAGGGATTGCTACGATAAAAGGAGATCAGAAAATAGCGCGACGTTGTTACAATGAAAGTCTGAATCTCAGAGGCAAAGGGAAAGAAATTCACACCATCGAACTCGATGGAGTTCGAGGTCGGGAAGAACTTCGTCCACAATCCGAGGGCGAAATCGAAGAAGTCCAGATCGGAGATACCACAGATAAAACAACGAATATTAGGGCAACCTTAAATGAGGACGTGAAGAAGACCTTGATACAACTCCTAAGGGATAATGTCGACCTATTCACATGGAGGGCTGCAGACATGCCGAGCATAGACCCCAAGCTAATGTGCCATAAACTGGCAGTATACCCAGGATCTCAGCCAGTACAGCAGAAGCGTAGGAAGCTCAGACTGGAAAGATCCCAAGCTGTGGAAGAACAGGTACAAGCTCTACTGGAGGCGGGATTCATAAGAAAAGTCAAATACCCACTATGACTAGCTAATGTCGTCTTGGTAAAAAAATCAAGTGGGAAGTGGCGGATGTGTACCGACTACACTGATCTCAACAAAGCCTGCCCAAAAGATCCTTACCCACTCCCAAATATCGACACTCTAGTGGACGCCTCCTCCGGATACAAGTACCTCTCGTTCATGGATGCTTATTCAGGATACAATCAAATCCTAATGTATCCCCCTTATCAGGAAAAAACCTCATTCCTAACCCCAAAAGCATACTATTATTTCTTTGTTATGCCATTCGGACTAAAAAATACAGAAGCTACTTACCAAAGATTAATGAACAAAGTTTTCGTCAGCCATGTCGGGAAACTCATGGAGGTATGTGTGGACGACATGTTGGTGAAAACACAAAGTGAGAAATCATTACTGCCGACCTCAGTAAAGCATTCGACACCATAAGAAAGCATGGCATGCGACTTAATCCCGCAAAATTCACCTTCGAAGTAGAAGCAGGAAAATTACTGGGTTTCATGTTAACACAACGAGGAGTTGAGGTAAATTCGGAAAAATGCCGGGCCATACTTGACATGAAGAGTCCGACTTGTGTTAAAGAGGTACAACAACTCAACGGGAAACTGGCAGCCTTGTCCAGATTTCTAGCCGGATCGGCTATAAGATCTCTCCCCTTTTACGTCACCTTAAGGAAAGGAAGGAGGTTCGAATGGACAATGGAGTGCGAGCAAGCTTTCCAGGATTTCAAAAAGTTCCTGGGACAACCACCTATTCTAACCCGACTACGAGAAGGAGAACCACTTGTATTGTACCTCGTAGTAGGAAATCGGGCGATAGCCTCGGCACTAGTCCGAGAAGACGGGAATGGGCAACAACCCATCTACTTCGTCAGTAAAGCTCTCCAAGGGGCAGAACTGAACTATCAAAAGATAGAAAAGTTCGCCTACGCCCTTATACTAACTTCTCGACGACTTCGTCCCTACTTTCAAGCTCACACTATCAAGGTTCGGACTAAGCAGCCCATAAAAGGTATTCTACAGAAAACGGATCTAGCCGAAAGAATTTTACAATGGGCAGTCGAGCTATTAGAGTTCGATCTTCAATACGAAACTCGAACGGCCATCAAGTCCCAATATTTGGCCGACTTCATTGCTGAGTACACGGACACTCTGGGAACTCCCATAAAATGGAATCTCTATGTAGACGGCTCCTCGAACAAAACCGGAAGTAGCGCAGGCGTGATAATAGAAAGCGACCAAGGAACCCAAATCAAACTTTCCCTCAAATTTGGGTTCCCTACTTCAAATAACCAAGCCATATATGAGGCATTACTAGCTGGTTTGAAGCTGGCTAAGGAAGTTGGAGCTCAAAAGCTTGTCATCTTCAGCGATTCACAAGTAGTCACCTCACAAATAGCAGGGAGCTACCAAGCCAAGGATCCCACCATAAAAAGGTACTTGGACAAAACCAGGGAACAGCTCAGACATCTCGGGGAATATGAGGTCCGTCACATACCTGGGAATAGAATGCTCGAGCTGATGCACTCTCAAAACTAGCCAGCACCAAACCAGGGGGCAACAATAGAAGCCTCATCCAGGAAATACTACAGAACCCGTCAATCTCGGAAGAAGAAAAGGTCCTAGCCATAACAAGTCAGGATCAAGGCTGGATGACTCCTATAATTAACTACCTCAAAATAGAAACACTCCCCACAGATAAGAAAGAGGCGAAGAGGATAAAACGGGAGGCACAATACTACACCATCATAAACAATACGCTATACAAGAGAGGGATTTCAACACCACTGTTAAAATGTGTGCCGATTTCCAACACAAAGGAAGTTTTAGAAAAAGTACACAGTGGCATCTGTGGCAACCATCTTGGAGCACAAGCTCTCGCCAAAAAAGTACTCCGAGCCGGATAATATTGGCCGACTTTACAAAAAGAAGCAACAGAGTTTGTAAAGACATGTCCACCATGTCAGAATTATGCTAATTTCCACATTGCCCCACCAGAAGAACTCATCAGCGTAACTTCACCCTGGCCATTTCCAAAGTGGGGACTCGACCTCCTTGGGCCCTTCCCTCAAGGATCAGGACAGGTCAAGTTCCTCATCATAGGGGTAGACTATTTTACAAAGTGGATTGAGGCAAAACCCTTAGCTAACGCCACTGCTCAAAGAAGTTGAAAATTCCTATACAGAAACATCGTCACAAGGTTTGGGGTTCCTTACTCCATTACCACAGACAATGGTACTCAATTCACAGACGCAGGCTTTAGAAGATTGGTGGCTGACTTGAAAATAAAGTACCAATTCACTTCTGTAGAACACCCCACGCTAATCCATAGGCAGAGGATGCCAATAAAGTCATATTAGCTGGATTAAAACGGAGACTACAGGATGCAAAGGGAGCCTGGGCTGAAGAACTTCCACAAGTCCTATGGGCATATCGGACCACTCCACACTCAACGACGAGGGAATCACCCTTCTGACTAGCTTACGGAATGGAGGTAATGATCCCAGTGGAAGTCGAAGAAGAGTCCCCCAGAATAATTTTCTACAATGAAGAGGCCAACCCGCAACTTCAAAAGGAAGAACTCAACTTACTTCCAGAAATACGGGAAAGGGAGGAGGCGTTAAAATGTCGATGGCCTCAAGGTACAATCAAAAGGTAGTACAGCGAAGTTTTGCCAATAACAACCTCATCCTAATCTGAAATGATATCAGAACAAGTCGACCTGGAGAGGAAAAACTGGCGGCTAACTGGAAAGGACCTTACCGAGTCACAGAGGTATTGGGAAAAGGCTACTACAGGGTGTCAGAACTTGAGGGGCGAGAGCTACCAAGGTCATGGCATGCCTGCAACCTAAGAGGGTATTATAGTTAGGAGGTAATAAAGATCTTAGGTCAAGGTGCACTCTTTTTCCTGAAAAGGTTTTTTAACGAGGCACCAAGCCAAGATCTATAAACTGCCTGACTTAAAAGGGTAAACACCCACATGTATATAGTTTTCCTATTTGTCTACTTTCTATTTGGAATAAAACTTTTCAGATTCTTTCTACAAAGCCTCTCTACAGGTTGGCAAGGTGAAAAATAAATTCATCACCCAACCACGATGAAAGCCGAATTCATCGTCTGATACCGACAAAAGGTCGACAAAGTGAAAACCAAATTCACAGCTCGATCAAAAATAAAGCTACAGATCGGCAAGGTGACGACCAAACTCATCGTCTGATCATGATAAAATCGACAAAGTTATAAAAAAGTAATCCATAAGCTGAGGCCTGGCCAGCCCTGACTAAAAAATGGATTACTAATAACTTAAGAATAGACCGACATGAAGAAGTCGGACCAATCGACCAAAGCAACAAAAAGTTATAAAAAGCAATCCATAGAAAGAGGCCTGACGAGGTCTGAGAAAAAATGGATGGCTATAACTTGGGATGGACCGATATAAAGAAGTCGGACCAGACTGATTAAAACGACAAAAAGTTATAAAAAGAAATCCATAGAGAGAGGCCTGATCAGCCCTTATCAAAAGTGGATTACTAAAAATAACTTAGAATAGACCGACATGAAGAAGTCGGCCCAGGTTGATCAAAAGCGACAGAGTTATAAAAAGTAAATCCATAAAAAAGGAGATCCGGCGAGATGCAAATTAAAAATGGATTACTAAAAAATAACTCGCAAGATTCAATGAAAGAAGTCGACAGGCAGAAGGCGTGCGCTAGAAGGGACACAGCTTGACCCAAAGAAAGCCACGACCTCTCCCGAAATCAAATCACAAATGTTCTTTGAGAATACTAAAAAGAACAGTCAAAACAAGGCTAGCCTCAAAAAGTCACTTCGATCAAGACAGGAAAGAAACCAACACTAAGGAAATCAAAAAAGAGCTCGGACAGTGAAAAGCTCCAACACTCTTAAAGATTCTTGGAAATGCCGAAAGATTGCAAACAAAATACATCAAGAAGAAAAGCAAAGCTACTATAATCAACACTCAGAAGGCCATCCGAAGGTCGACCTCAAGAGTTCAAAAGGCATTTGTTTTTCCAAATAAAGTTGCTAAGGAAAAAGCAACTACAAAGTCACGGTCAAACAAAATTTATCAAAATAAAAGTTCAAAAGCGCACAGGCCAGGCTATACAAAACACATTAAAAATACATAAGCAAAAACTACAAAGGATTCAAGCATTCTCCAGTGGCGGCATCTCGAGGCGAAGAAGGACGAGTCTGGAGGGCGACAGCATCGACGGTCCCATCCGATCGGTTCAGGATCTGAACATCAGGATCCGAATCAGGGTGGTCGACCTCAGCTGCAGGAGTTGAAGAAGTCAGGGCAATAGAAGCCTTAGTGGATGGCACAGGAGGTGGATCTACATCATCATTATCTTCATCCGGGGCAGGGACAATCTTTTTATTTTCCACAATATTGTCCAAACTGAAGAGAGACAGGTCGAGCTCGGGAGCAAGAACTCGGACCTGATCCTTCAAATTCTCATAAGCAGAAGTCACATTGCCTACAAGATGACCATGGAGCTCGGCATAATCAGCCCGAGCAGATTCTAACCTCTCTCTAAGCTCTATCATCTCACCATAAGTCAGGACATAGCTCTCCTTATGCTTCTGCGCCATATCCTCAGCCAGATTTGCAGAAGCCACCGCAGCAGTAGCTCGAGTCTTCTCACCTTTCAACTCTTTTTCCAGCTTCACCACCTTCACCTCGAGCTCCTCCTTCAACCCTTTGATTCTGTGAAATTCTGATTTGGCCTCCTCCATAAAAGCCTTTGTTGCATGAAAGGGAAAGTCCTAAGCAGTTCGGAATAAGGCTGCTCCCATGTGTGCCATCTTAATACTACTTCGGGTAATGAAGTCCAAATGACGAAGAATGGATACATCGTCAGTAGGAACAACACTATAAGGAGCAATTTGTTGATCAACAAACCCAACAGCATCAAAGTCAAGGGCATCCAAACTAAAAGGCTCGATAGTCCTCTGTCTTTTTGGAGGAGGGACGGTAGGGGGAAAAGAGGTAGCAGCAGAAGATTGGGGAGGATCAACCAAATAGACCTGAGGAGTAGGAATCATCCTCCTCGGCCCAGAAGTGCTCAAGATCGGCTTCTTAGGAGGAACCTGAGAAGATCCTACCCCAGCGGCCTTAGCCGAGATGTTCTGGGTAGCTGTAGCTTCCCTTGCCTTTTTGAAGACCTTCATGGAATCATTATTCTTAGCTAACTCTGAAAAAACACATCAAGAACAAGTTACAAAACTGGAAGAAATAGAAACAAAAATCAAGTAAACAAAGCAAAAGGAAGTCGACCACTACCCAGCTTAGCTGGGATAAGGGAAGGGTCCCCTAATGCTTTCTTTGTGTCAAGATGGGGAGGTTGCCCCGAAATCTTCTCTAAAACATTAACAAAAGCTTGCTCGACCTCATCAAGCATCTCCCATGAATATCTAGACACCACCACATTCTTTTGCCAACATAAAGGGAAGGAAGGTTCATTGTTCGGCTCTAAAAAAAATGGTCGAGCTCCCTCAACAGCTCGGACCTTAAAAAAGTAGTTCTTAAAATCTCTAAAGGACTCGTCATACATAGCAAACACTTTATGTCCTTGAACAGATCGGAAAGAAATCCAAGAAGCTTTCTTTTTGGTCATCCCAGGTTTGGTCAAGACAAAGAGGTTAAGAAAGAGAGTTTGAGAAGGCTTGACATCTAGTTCTTGGCAAAGTAGCTGAAAGATCTTAATAAAGCCCCAGGAGTTCGGATGAAGCTGGGACGGGGCTACATTACATGACCACAGCAAATCGATCTCAAAAGAGGTAAAAGGAATGGTAATGTTCATTTGACTAAGAAAGTAATCGTAAGCATACAAGAAGGGGTGTTCCCCTTGGGTCAGAGAAGGGAAGCAAACTGGTGCACGAAATTGTGATCTCAACTGCGCCAACAACTTGGTACGCACGATCGCAATTTCAACTCTTTTTCACAACTCTGCACAACTAACCAGCAGGTGCACTGGGTTGTCCAAGTAATAAACCTTACGTGAGTAAGGGTCGATCCCACAGAGATTGTCGGCTTGAAGCAAGCTATGGTCATCCATGTAAATCTCAGTCAGGCAGATTCAAATGGTTATGGGATTTTGATAATTAAAATATAAATAAAATATAAAATAAGATAAAGTTACTTATGTAATTCAATGGTGGGAATTTCAGATAAGCATATGAAGATGCTTGGTTGCTTCTGAACTTCTGCTTTCCTATTGCCTCCTTCCAACCATGCGTTATCTCCTTCCATGGCAAGCTGTATGATCCTCTTGGATGAAAACAAATCCATATGTGCTGTCACCGCACGGCTAATCATCTGTCGGTTCCCACTAGCGTCGGAATAAGACCATTGTTCTTTTGCACACTGTCACTTGTGCCCCACATTCGTAGGTTTGAAGCTCTTTCTGGATCCTACTCTGAATACCACAGACAAGGTTTAGACTTTCCGGATCCTAGGAATGCTGCCAATGGTTCTAGCCTATACCACGAAGGTTAATCTCAGATTCAGCTGCTCTGTTGTTAGGAGAGAAGACGTGAATCTTAGATTAAAAACCCAAGAAAATATACTCTAGCTATCGTCCAATGACTACGTTGAACATCATGTAGACCGCTTTGTGGTTGTCAGGCACGCGATCTTGGCTAAGCGAGTAATGAAGATTGGGTGATTGTCACGGGTCACCCCTTCATTCTGACTTAACTGAATTAAGAACGAGAGTATATCTTGGAGAAGAAGTAGGCGTGAATTGAATAGAAAAATAGTAGTAATTGCATTAATTCATGAAGAACAGCAGAGCTCCACACCTTAATCTATGGGGTGTAGAAACTCCACTGTAGAAAATACATAAGTGAAAAAATACATAACTCCACACCTTAGGCATGGCCGTGAGGCCAGCCTCCAAATGTGTACAATGGTCTCTAAGATCGAAGTGATCAAAGGATATTCCAAATATATAAAATAAATCCCTAAAAGTAGTTTTTATACTAAACTAGTAACTAGGGTTTACAGAAAATAAGTAACTAAGTGCAGATAGTGCAGAAATCCACTTTCAGGGCCCACTTGGTGTGTGCTTAGGCTGAGAATTGAAGCTTTTTCGTGCTTAGGCTGTTCCTGGAGTTAAACGCCAGCTTTGGTGCCAGTTTGGGCGTTTAACTCCAATTTTGATGCCAGTTTGGGCGTTTTACGCCAAGATATTTTAGGCTGACTTTGAATGCCAGTTTGGGCCATTAAATCTCGAGAAAAGTATGGACTATTATATAATGATGGAAAGCCCAGGATGTCTACTTTTCAACGCGATTGAGAGCGCGCCAATTGGGCTTCTGTAGCTCTAAAAAATCTACTTCGAATGCAGGGAGGTCAGAATCCAACAGCATCTGCAGTTCTTTTTCAGCCTCTGAATCAGATTTTTGCTCAGGTCCCTCAATTTCAGCCAGAAAATTCCTGAAATCACAGAAAAACACACAAACTTATAGTAAAGTCCAGAAATGTGATTTTTAATAAAAAATTAATAAAAATATAATAAAAATTAATTAAATCATACTAAAAACTATGTAAAAATAATGCCAAAAAGGGTATAAATTATCCGCTCATCACAACACCAAACTTAAATTGTTGCTTGTCCCCAAGAACCTAAAATCAAAATAGGATAAAAAGAAGAGAATATACAATGAATTCCAAACTTATCGATGAAGATTAGCTTCAATTAGATGAGCAGGACTTGTAGCCTTTTTGGTTCTGAATAGTTTTGGCATCTCACTTTATCCTTTGAAGTTCAGAATGATTGGCATCTATAGAAACTTAGAATTCAGATAGTGTTATTGATTCTCCTATTTTAGTATGTTAATTCTTGAATATAGCTACTTTATAAGTCTTGGCTGTGACCCTAAGCATTTTGTTTTCCAATATTACCACCGGATACATAAATGCCACAGACACATAACTGGGTGAACCTTTTTAGATTGTGACTCAGCTTTGCTAGAGTCCCTAATTAGAGGTGTCCATAGCTCTTAAGCACACTCTTTTTGCTTTGGACCACGACTTTAACCGCTCAGTCTCAAGCTTTCACTTGACACCTTCACGCCAAAAGCACATGGTTAGGGATAGCTTGGTTTAGCCGCTTAGGCCAGGATTTTATTCCTTTGGGCCCTCCTATCCATTAATGCTCAAAACCTTGGATGCCTTTTATTTTACCCTTGCCTTTTGGTTTAAAGGGTTATTGGCTTTTTCTGCTTGCTTTTTTTTCGCCATATATTTTTTTCCTACAAGCTTTTCACTGCTTTTTCTTGCTTCAAGAATCAATTTTATGATTTTTTAGATTATCAAATAACATTTCTCCTTTTTCATCATTCTTTCAAGAGCCAACAATTTTAACATTCACAAACAACAAATTCAAAAATATGCACTGTTCAATCATTCATTCAGAAAACAAAAGGTGTTGCCACCACATCAAAATAATTAAACTAATTTCAAGATATAATTCGAAATCATGCACTTCTTGTTCTTTTGCAATTAAAAACATTTTTCATTTAAGAAAGGTGATGGATTTATGGAATAATTCATAGCTTTAAGACATAGACACTAGACACTAATGATCATGTAATAAAGACACAAACATAGACAAACATGAAGCATAGTTAACGAAAAATAGAAAATAAAGAACAAGAAAATTAAAGAACGGGTCCACCTTAGTGATGGTGGCTAGTTCTTCCTCTTGAAGATCTTATGGAGTGCTTAAGCTCCTCAATGTCTCTTCCTTGCCTTTGTTGCTCCTCCCTCATGGCTCTTTGGTTTTCTCTAATTTCATGGAGGATGATGGAATGCTCTTGGTGCTCCACCCTTAGTTGTCCCATGTTGGAACTTAATTCTCCTAAGGAGGTGTTGATTTGCTCCCAATAGTTTTGTGGAGGGAAATGCATCCTTTGAGGCATCTCAGGGAATTCATGATGAGGAACTTTCTCATGCTCTTGCTGAGGTTCATGAGTGGGCTCTCTTGTTTGCTCCATCCTTTTCTTAGTGATGGGCTTGTCCTCTTGAATGAGGGTGTCTTCCTCTATGACAATTCCAGCTGAATTACAGAGGTAACAAATGAGATGAGGGAAGGCTAACCTTGCCAAAGTAGAGGACTTATCTGCCACCTTGTAGAGTTCTAGGGATATAATCTCATGAACTTCTACTTTCTCTCCATTCATGATACTATGGATCATGATAGCCCGGTCTATAGTAACTTCAGACCGGTTGCTAGTAGGAATTATAGAGCGTTGGATAAACTCCAACCATCCCCTAACCATGGGTTTGAGGTCAAGCCTTCTTAGTTAAACCAGCTTGCCTCTTGAATCTCTCTTCCATTGAGCGCCTTCCACACAAATGTCCCTAAGAACTTGGTCCAACCTTTGATCAAATTTGACCCTTCTAGTGAAAGGGTGAAGATCTCCTTGCATCATTGGCAAGTTGAATGCTAACCTCACATTTTCCGGACTAAAATCCAAGTAATTCCCCCGAACCATTGTGAGCCAATTCTTTGGGTCCGGGTTCACACTTTGGTCATGGTTCTTAGTGATCCATGCATTAGCATATAACTCTTAAACCATTAAGATCCCGACTTGTTGAATGGGGTTGGTGAGAATTTTCCAACCTCTTCTTCGAATCTCATGTCAGATCTCCGGATATTCACTCTTTTTGAGTTTGAAAGGGACCTCA
>NC_029785.2:74339469-74341092 GCF_000816755.2 Arachis ipaensis | reverse complement strand
AGGTGACAAATGAGATGAGGGAAGGCTAACCTTGCAAAAGTAGAGGACTTGTCCGCTACCTTGTAGAGTTCTAGGGATATGATCTCATGAACTTCTACTTCCTCTTCATTCATGATACTATGGATCATGATAGCCCGGTCTATAGTAACTTCAGACCGGTTGCTAGTAGGAATTATAGAGCGTTGGATAAACTCCAACCATCCCCTAACCATGGGTTTGAGGTCAAGCCTTCTTAGTTAAACCAGCTTGCCTCTTGAATCTCTCTTCCATTGAGCGCCTTCCACACAAATGTCCCTAAGAACTTGGTCCAACCTTTGATCAAATTTGACCCTTCTAGTGAAAGGGTGAAGATCTCCTTGCATCATTGGCAAGTTGAATGCTAACCTCACATTTTCCGGACTAAAATCCAAGTAATTCCCCCGAACCATTGTGAGCCAATTCTTTGGGTCCGGGTTCACACTTTGGTCATGGTTCTTAGTGATCCATGCATTAGCATAGAACTCTTGAACCATTAAGATCCCGACTTGTTGAATGGGATTGGTGAGGATTTCCCAACCTCTTCTTCGAATCTCATGTCGGATCTCCAGATATTCACTCTTTTTGAGCTTTAAGGGGACCTCGGGGATCACCTTTTTCTTGGCCACAACTTCATAGAAGTGTTCTTGATGGACCTTTGAGATGAATCTCTCCATCTCTCATGACTCAGAAGTGGAAGTAATTGTCTTTCCTTTCTTCTTTCTAGAGGTTTCTCCGGCCTTAGGTGCCATTGATGGTTATGGAAAAGCAAAAAGCTTTAGCTTTTTCCACACCAAACTTAGAATGTTTGCTCGTCCTCGAGCAAAAGAAGAAAGAAAGGAGTAGAAGAAGAAGAAATGGAGGAGATGGAAGGAGGTGAGTGGTTCGGCCAAGGGGGAGAAAAGTGTTTGTGATGTGTGAAAATTGAGGTAGTGAGGAGGGGTATTTATAGGGTAAGAGAGAGAGGTTGGCCGTATATGAGGGGTGGGTTTTAGGAGGGAAATGGTTTGAATTTGAATGGTGAGTTAGGTGGGGTTTAATGATGGATGGATGTGAGTGGTGAAGAGGTTGTGGGGAAAAAGATAGGATTTGATAGGTGAAGGGTATTTAGGGAAGAGGTATTGAGGTGATTGGTCAAGGGTGTATGGGAAAGAGTTTTAGGAGGTGAATTTGAATGGTGAGTTAGGTGGGGTTTAATGATGGATGGATGTGAGTGGTGAAGAGGTTGTGGGGAAAAAGATAGGATTTGATAGGTGAAGGGTATTTAGGGAAGAGGTATTGAGGTGATTGGTCAAATTGGTCAAGGGGGATCCTGTGCAAATCTTGAGGTGTCAAGGAATCTAAGTCCCTACACTATTCTGGCGTTTAAACGCCTATTCTGTGCAAATTCTGGCGTTTGGCGTTAGCTCTGCTACCTTTCCTGGTGTTAAACGCCAGCTCTGCTACCTTTCCTGGCGTTAAATGCCACTCTGCTACCCATTTCTGGCGTTTAACGCCAGCCAGAGCCAGCCAGCTGACGTTAGGATTTTTGCCAGTAAAGAATGTCATAAAAACAGTCGCGTTGTAGATATAGTCTCTAAACCGACAAAAATCCCTTCGTACAAACGT
>NC_029785.2:74328017-74336092 GCF_000816755.2 Arachis ipaensis | reverse complement strand
ATACTTAAAAGGTTTGCTCGTCCTCGAGCAAAAGAAGGAAGAAGGTAGTAGAAGAAGAAGAAAATGAAGGAGATGGATATAGGTGAGTGGTTCGGCCATGTGTGGGTGGGTTTGGGAGGGGAGAGTGGTGAAGAGGTGACGGGAAAGAGAGAATGAGGTAATTGGTGAAGGGTATTTGTGGAAGAGTGTTATGGAAAGGTGTGAAGATGAGAGAAGAAGATGTGGGATAAGTGGGGATCCTGTGGGGTCCACAAATCTTGAGGTGTCAAGGAATCTAAGTCCCTACACTATTCTGGCGTTTAAACGCCTATTCTGTGCAAATTCTGGCGTTTAACGCCAGCTCTGCTACCTTTCCTGGTGTTAAACGCCAGCTCTGCTACCTTTCCTGGCGTTAAATGCCACTCTGCTACCCATTTCTGGCGTTTAACGCCAGCCAGAGCCAGCCAGCTGACGTTAGGATTTTTGCCAGTAAAGAATGTCATAAAAACAGTCGCGTTGTAGATATAGTCTCTAAACCGACAAAAATCCCTTCGTACAAACGTGTTGGGTGTCACAAGTAACAAACCCCTTTAAAAATTGTTAACCGAGTATTCAAACCTCGGGTCGTCTTCTCAAGGAACCGCGAGGAGGTATGTTCTTATTATTGGCTATAAAGGTTGTAATCGGGGTTTAGAAGATGAGAAGCAAGTAATTTAAATGACAAGTAAAGTAAATGGCAATTAAAATAAATAAATACTGTAAAGCAGACTTTTGGCAAGGTAAGAGAAGTTAGGGGTCCAACGTAGTTATCTCTCTCAACTATAATGAAAGTTGAATCTAAACTCCACTTGGTCAACCTTTACTAGGGCAAAGGAAAGTCAAGGGACTAATTAAATTGACCTTTGAATCCTATTTATTTCCTAAGAAAAGGTTGGGATTACTTAAGTTCAGCTCAATTAGCAAGAAAACGATTATCAGTTATGTTGAGTTTAATAACTGTTGAGTTACTGAATTCTTAACCAGGACCAAAAGGGGAAAAAGTAAAATTGCTGGAATAATAAAAAAATGTCCTTAGATGGGAAGCAATGGTAACTTAAATCAAAGAGAACAATGATAAACTGAAAATACCTCAATTATCATTAATTCAAATAACAGTCTGTAACATGGAAAAATTCATAGATTCAATTATAAAGGTAAATAGCCAACTCAGATACTGAAATAAATAAATAAAGTAAAAGGGAAGTTTAAAACAAAGAAATATAAAACCTGGATTGAGAGTCACTCTTAAAGCGAGAAGAAATCCTAAATCCTAATAGAGAGAGGAGAAGATCTCCCTCTCAACTAAATCTAAATCATTGAATGTAAAAAAAATTGTGAGCTCTCTTTGAATGGGTGCATTCCCACACTTTATAACCTCTGGTCTATGCTGTCTGTACTTGGATCTAGGCCAAAAAGGGCTTCAGAAATTGCTGGGGGCGTGTTCTGTAAATTCTGATACGTGGCCTCTATCACGCGTCCGCGTGGATCACGAGGTCGCATCATTCGGAGCTTTTCCTTGCCACACGGTCGCGTCAGTCATGCGGCCGCGTTGCTGCATCTTCGCTTCTGGCACGCGATCGCGTCTTCCATGCGATCGCGTGAATACCAGTTTCCTTCAAAGCTCTGTTTTGCCTTCTTTTTCGCTTTTTGTATGTTTCCTTTTCCATCCTTTAAGTCATTCTGCCTTAGAAAATCTGAAACTACTCAACACACTAATCACGGCATCGAATGGAAATAAAGGTAATTAAAATAGTTAATTTTTAAAGCTTAGGAAACATGTTTTTCACAATATGACATAATAAGGAAGGGAAAGTAAAACCATGCAGTTAATATGAATAAGTAGGTGGAGGATTGAATAAATCACTCAAATTAAGCACAAAAGAACTCATGAAATATGGGTTTATCAACCTCCCCACACTTAAACACTAGCATGTCCTCATGCTAAACCCAAGGTAAATAATTAAGGTTAAAGTGATGGAATGTCATGCAATGCAACCTAATTTAAATGCAAGTACATAAATGAATGATGCATCATGCAACTCTAAATTATTCACTCATATATAAAGCTTACATGTAGTCAAGTTAATTCACATTCTCAAGGAGTCATGTATATATATTGCCAACCCTTAAATAATAAAGCATTTTAGCAAATGAGATGGGAAAGAAAATATTGTACAAACTTGCAAAACAATTAGTAAATTTAAGCACAGATATATGTTGATGAGTTATTGAACCCTCACTGGATTTTGTGTTTACTCTCTAGTCACTCAG
Organism: Arachis ipaensis; assembly: GCF_000816755.2. NCBI lineage: Eukaryota > Viridiplantae > Streptophyta > Magnoliopsida > Fabales > Fabaceae > Arachis > Arachis ipaensis. Next base: position 74,333,803 of record NC_029785.2, on the reverse strand, counting down.
TGTTTATTGGGTTTATTCACTCTATTTTTCTTTTTATTCTTACTTTCTATAGCTTTGTTCATCATCTAACCAGTCAACAATTATAGAATATAGTCATACCAAAAAGTCATGAGGTCTTTAATTGAGGTTGTAATGGGGTCAAGGTAAAGGTAAGGATTTATGTATAGGGTCAAGTGAGCTAATAAGTGAATCCTTAATTAGACTAAGATCTCACCTAACATACATATTTAGTAAAACAAAATCTCTTTACCTATTTTCCCATATTATCCCACTTATTGTTACATGCTCATGTTTTACTTTTTATTTTTTTTATTTATTTATTTTTATTCCATGTGCATTGCTTTTATTTTGCATTGGGAAATTTCTTTTGTATCCCGTTTTATTAAATGCTGAAAAAAAATAAATTTTTTTTTCAAGGCACATGGCAATTAAATCACTTTGATTTTCTCATGAGCATGCTTCCCAAATTTATTTTATTTCTTTTAACTTCTCTACCCTTTTGTTTCTATCACCCATGTTCCCAAAAGGTTTCCTACATTTTACTCTATTTATAATTTTCTATCTTAAGCTAACCAAGGATTCACTTGGGGTTTTCTTTTCTTTTTCTGCTTAAGGCTAGTAATTTGGCTAAATAGAATATAGGGGTTTTAAAAAGGTTCAAGGGGGCTAACAAAGGTGATGTAAAAGGTAGGCTAATTTGGGGTAAGTGAGCTAAAATCAAATGATGGCCTCAATCATTCTTTTGGTATGTATCTGTTCTATATTCTATAATTGGACATATAGATTAAAGCAAAGTAAAGAACATCAGAATAAAAAGAAGCAAAACACACAGGAATGAAGTTATGGTTTGAATGCAACCATACAATTAAGCTCAAGACTCACAGGCTGTGTGTTCTCTAACTCAAGCATCATATATCATTCATATATGTTATGCAGATTTAGTTAAAAATTCCCATTATTCTCATAAAAAAATTATTTAGGGTAGCTTTTAAAGTTTTAATGTTCCTCCTTGATGAAATGTTGTCAGCTTAACTACATCATGTAATGCTATATACAAGGTTTATGGATTTAAATCTGATATGTTCAATTTCCTAGCTTACTTCCTTTTTATATTTTTCAATTTAAACTATACTATCTTATGCTAAAAAGGGTAAACTATACTAATTAATCCACTAATAAATCAGAATTGCAAACTAAACTAAATATGAACTAAAGATGCAATATGCAAAAATAGAGTAAAAATACATAAAAGCAATGTATAAGTACTCAGAAAATAACAGTAAAAAGAAAAATATAGAAAAATATTCAAAATAAAAGAAAAAGTATGTAGTGGTTCACCAAAATAAACGCCAGAGATGGCGACCTCCCCACACTTAAAATAAAGCATCGTTCCTGATGCTCAATCAAGCTGGGTGTGAAGGGGTGTCATCACTGGTAGGGATGGCAGCTGGAGGCTCTGTGGTGGTGGTGGGCTGAGGGTCTGGCTACTGTAGAGGTGGGGCTGACTGGATCGGGATCTCCGGATCCGCAGCCTCTATCTGGGGCATAATCTCCTGATGCGGGGTAGCCTGCTCTGTGGCTGCCTGCTGATGGGTATCCTCCTGGAAATGAGTCTCCTCCTCGTGCCCATCCTCCTCCTCCTCTGATGGCTCAGATGGTGTGTCGGGCTCAGAGGGGATGTCGCCGGATCGTATCATCAGCTTCAGGTGCGCTTCCTGCGATCCGCCGCTGGTGGTCTCTCATCGGCATCCTCCCATGGCACGTCAGCTCGACGGCCTAGCTGTGTAACCAGATACGGAAAAGGGAGGGTGCCTCGGACGTGGACCCTGGCCATAAAATGCCAGATAAAGCGTGGCAGATAAAGGTCCTTCCCCTCCATCACACACCAAAGGAGGGTGATCATAGCACCCGGGATCTCCGTCTCGTGAGTACTTGGCATCACATAATTACTCAAGATCTGGTGCCATAACCGAGCCTCATCATTTAAGTACGCCCTCTTGATCCCTCTAGGCATGGTGGTGTCCTGACCCATCTCCCAAGGAACAGTCGGGTCCAGAGCTATCCGTGCCTTCACAGCATCCCAATCAGACTGCATCTGGCGCATGTCCTCCTCAGCCTTCGAATAACCATCAGGCTGATCGGACTTGGCTGGGAGCTGGAGAATGTCCTCTAAGGCCTCTTTAGTGACTAGAATTTATTTTCCTCGTAGGTTTACGGCATCTTGGGTGGTGAGGTAGTAGTTGCAGTAGAATTTTCGGTCCCAAGATGCGTTGACCTCTGTCAATGTTCTCTCCAGAAAGAACCAGCCCCTTTGCTTTATTTGCTCAGTGGTGTACTGCTGGAGTGCTTCTGGAATCTTCAGAGTTCGCTCCAGGTATAGATTTCTAGAGTTTGCAAAAGCCGGGTACTTCAGCTCACAGTACCGGTTTGCAAATTTTATAGGATCATTTACAGGGAGCAGCTGGTCAGCTTTTTCCTGCTGTGTGAAGTTCTTCTCCCGCCACGAGGAATCATGCATGAGGGCAATGATGGACTGGGAGGAATCTCCTCACTTGCGCTTGCCAGTAGCCTTGCCTTTTCCTTTCCTTTGTGAGGCAGACATCCTGAAAAACAGAAAACCAGAATATGGATAAAAATAGTAAAGCAAATAGGCAATTAAACAAAGGAAACTCAAAGTGGCAAAGGAGAAATAAAATAAGGAAAATGAGTATATGAAATGTGATTGAATTTATGTTAAATGAAAAAAATAATTAATATGCCATGGTTAGAAAGTTAGAGGAAAGTGAAAATAAACATAAAAGAGATCAAAAGGGTTAGTATGGTTAGAATTTGAAAAAGAAATTAGTAAATTAAAATTAGTGAGTTAGTAAAGTGCGGGTTAAAGTAAGCGGCATTGAGAAAAATTCCATATAACAAGGATTCACAGGTAAGAATAGAAGTACTCATAATCGAACAAGGAAAACAGGGTGATGCTGATTCTAATAGAAATAAAGAAAGCAAAAATTGGAATTAGTGAATCACAAATACAGTTTATGAACCAGGAAACCAAAGAGGATAAGGAAGTCTGCCATAGCATTCATGAAACGGTTTGGGTAAAGCAGAGTAAAACAGAGTTTAGAAATGCCAAACTAAAACATGAATAAAAATAATTTACAAAAAATTTGGGCAGCATTCCGGCTAAAATTGGATTGTCCCAGAAAATAAATAGCAATCATAGCAGTGCATATGAATTTAAAACTTGCTGTAGTTACCTATAATTAATAGAAACAGGAAAATTCAGAGTAACAAGCAGCAAATGCAAGAAATCACAGCATATGAACGAGGTCACAGGAACAGCAGAATTGCAGTTATGATAAAACAGAAACAGGAAGAGTGCAAGTAAACAGACCTAGATCCACTAACCACAGCCTAAGCTACCTAACAACCTAAAAATCCACTACAGCATGCATATCTATCTATCCTAAGTATGAACAAAAACAGAAAAAAATACAGAAAAACGACGAACGGATAAAAGGGAGTGCGTGTTGCGGAACCTGGAAAGCGAAAGAAGCAGAACGGTTGGGGCTGCGCGACTGATAGGGTTCGTGTGGCTAGGGGGTTTATATTTTCGAATCCATGCGGCCGCATGTGGCACGCGGTCGCGTGGTTGGGGTGAAAATGGGAGTGACGCGATTGCGTGGGGCGCGCGATCGCATGAGAAAGGGGAAAGAGGGGTAACACGATCGCGTGGGTCGCGCGATTGCGTCGCTAAAATTCGTGCTAAACGCACGACTCCAGTGCCGTTTTAGCGCAACTCTCTGTCTCCTTTTGGGGTGATGTGCAATCCATGCGACGCGATCGCGTCGCTCACGCGGTCGCGTGGGATTGGTATTGTGCAAGTGACGCGATCGCGTGGGGCATGCGATCGCGTGGGCCAATTTGTGCGAAAGGCACAAGTGCCGCACGATTCCAGCCTAACTTTTTGTTCGTTGGATCCTTACACCGATATATATATAGCACGCGGCCGCGTGGGTTATGCAGTCGCGTGGGTGGTGTTTCTCGCAATATGACGCGATCGCATGGGGCATGCGGTCGCGTCGTGCACCCCTTTTTTTATATATGCATGAAAAATGCAGAATGCAATGATTAACATGAATGCTATGCATGATTCCAGGTTTAATAAATTAAAATGAAAAAGGAAAAATGAAAGCAATTAACAAGAAATAAATTGAAAAAGAAGTGACCATACCATGGTGGGTTGTCTCCCACCTAGCACTTTTAGTTAAAGTCCTTAAGTTGGACATTGGAGGAGTATTCTGTTATGGCGGCTTATGTTTAAATTCGTCTAAAAGTCTCCACCAGTGCTTGGAATGCCAATAAACTCTGGGGTCCCAAACCAAGCATGCAAAGCTTCTGAGCAGCCCCAAACAGATCTTCAGGCTCCCAGGATGACGAATGTCAGGATAAAGTCCAGGATTCCAAGCCTTGCTTTTAAATCCGCCTCCGTCTTGATCTACATATTTCCATTCGGGCGGGTTAAAAAGTAGAATCTCACCTTGGTGACCAAACATTTTCCATGATCCATGCAATTGATCATGATACCAATCTGTGTACTTCGAGGTGAAGCGTGGAACTTTATTGAACCTTGTGCACCAGCTCTGAGTACGAGCTATTTCCCTCTTGTTCTTAAAGCCGCAGAGAGCTCTAAGCTGGCCATCTGTTTCAAGCAAACCATATTCAAGTGAATAAGTAAAGTTATAAGTTAATGATTATACCCACTTGAAGCTTGTATTAGGTGGTAATGGCATTGGGATAGGTATTTTTGGTGGTTCTGCAAGCCCCATTTCTTTGTGCTCTTCTGTGAATTCCTCCACTTCTTTGCTAAGATCTTCAATTGTATCTGTGTCCTGGTCAAAGTCTTCTGTGTCTTCCTCATCACTTGAGTCATAGATTAGAGGTTGAGAGAAATCTACCTCTGCATCATCTTCATATTCACTTGGGGAAGATTCTTCGATCTCAGAGAATTCACTTGCGGATGCAAGTTCATTACTAAGAGAGCTAGACTTGTGACTATCACTATCGAAGGAATTTGTTTCTTGGATTATTCCGTCTGATTCTTCATAAACGACTTGCCTTGGAGAAATATCCTCCTTAGCATCAACTGTAGTCTCCTTGACGACGTGTTCCTCAATTCTGGATTCCCATGGAGGTTCAACATCTCCTAGATCTTCAACCAACTCTTCTTCTTGAACAATGACAGCTTCTTCTACTTGTTCTAGTACAAATTCATGCTTTGTCTTATCCACTGGAGTTTCTGGTATTTCCTTCATGCTCTGATCTTTATTGGACTGTCCACATGGGATTGTGGATGATCCTTGTGTAGTTGAGCGCCTAGAAACCCATTGAATTGCTACTTGCTCCAGTTGTCGAATGGTTGTTTGAAGTTTACTTACTGTTTCTTTTAGGCGAGCCTCTGCTTCTCGGGTTGCTGGACTTGGACATGACACAAAGGAAAGTGGTGGTGATTGGTAGTGATTGGATTGGTATTGGGGTAAGGAAGGATCATATGGTGGCGAATGGTGAAGAGAAGCTTGTGAGTGTGGTGGTTCGAGGTTATATTGAAAGGATGGTTTATATGCATGGGGTGGGGCTTGTTGGTAGTTACAAGGTTGTCCACCATATCTTTCAGCTGGGTATGCACTGTAGAATGGTCTTTGTCCAGGATATCTCGGAGGGTGTCGCTGCCAAAATGGTTGATTAGATCCTCTTGGTTCCATCCATCCTTGATTGGTTTGACCTTGATGCAC
>NC_029785.2:74304260-74327974 GCF_000816755.2 Arachis ipaensis | reverse complement strand
AAAGTCAAGGGACTAATTAAATTGACCTTTGAATCCTATTTATTTCCTAAGAAAAGGTTGGGATTACTTAAGTTCAGCTCAATTAGCAAGATAACGATTATCAGTTATGTTGAGTTTAATAACTGTTGAGTTACTGAATTCTTAACCAGGACCAAAAGGGGAAAAAGTAATTTGCTGGAATAATAAAAAAATGTCCTTAGATGGGAAGCAATGGTAACTTAAATCAAAGAGAACAATCATAAACTGAAAATACCTCAATTATCCTTAATTCAAATAACAGTCTGTAACATGGAAGAATTCATAGATTCAATTATAAAGGTAAATAGCCAACTCAGATACTGAAATAAATAAATAAAGTAAAAGGGAAGTTTAAAAAAAAGAAATATAAAACCTGGATTGAGAGTCACTCTTAAAGCGAGAAGAAATCCTAAATCCTAATAGAGAGAGGAGAAGATCTCCCTCTCAACTAAATCTAAATCATTGAAAGTAAAAAATAATTGCGAGCTCTCTTTGAATGGGTGCATTCCCACACTTTATAACCTCTGGTCTATGCTGTCTGTACTTGGATCTGGGCCAAAAAGGGCTTCAGAAATCGCTGGGGGCGTGTTCTGTAAATTCTAATACGTGGCCTCTGTCACGCGTCCGCGTGGGTCACGCGGTCGCGTCATTCGGAGCTTTTCCTTGCCACGCGGTCGCGTCAGTCATGCATCCGCGTCGTATGCGTTCTGCTTATGTCGCGCGGTCGCGTCAGTCAAGCGACCGTGTCGCTGCATCTTCGCTTCTGGCACGCGATCGCGTCGTCCATGCGATCGCGTAAATACCAGTTTCCTTCAAAGCTCCGTTTTGCCTTTTCTTTCCCTTTTTGTATGTTTCCTTTTCCATCCTTTAAGTCATTCTGCCTTAGAAAATCTGAAACTACTCAACACACTAATCACGGCATCGAATGGAACTAAAGGTAATTAAAATAGTTAATTTTTAAAGCTTAGGAAACATGTTTTTCAAAATATGACATAATAAGGAAGGGAAAGTAAAACCATGCAGTTAATATGAATAAGTAGGTGGAGGATTGAATAAATCACTCAAATTAAGCACAAAAGAACTCATGAAATATGGGTTTATCAACAGCCTTTTCTAGAATTAAACGCCTAGAGTGTTGCCCATTCTAGCGTTTAACGCCCAGAATGCTGTCAGGCTGGGCGTTAAACGCCCATTCTGATATTCTTACTGGCATTTAAACGCCAGTAAGCCTGTCCTCCAGGGTGTGCTATTTTTAATGCTGTTTTTTATTCTGTTTTTGATTTTTCAGTTGTTTTTGTGACTTCACATGATCATCAAACTAAAAAAAGCATAAAATAACAATGGAAAATAGATAAATATAATTAATTAACATTGGGTTGCCTCCCAATAAGCGCTTCTTTAATGTCAATAGCTTGACAGTGAAGCTCATAGAGAGCTTTACAGAGGCTCAGAGCTTGATGATGGCCTCCCAACACCAAACATAGAAGTTGAGTGTGGGAGCTCTATTTGATTCTGTATTGAGAGAAGCTTTTCATGCTTCCTCTCCATGGTTTCAGAAGAAGATCCTTGAGCTTTAAACACAAGGTAGTCCTCATTCAATTGAAGGACTAACTCTCCTCAGTCCACATCAATCACAGCTCTTGCTGTGGCTAGGAAGGGTCTTCCAAGGATGATGGATTTATCCTCATCCTTTCCAGTGTCTAGGATTATGAAATCAGCAGGGATGTAATAGCTTTCAACCTTCACTAAGACATCCTCTACAAGTCCATAAGCCCATTTCCTTGAATTGTCTGCCATCTCTAGTGAGATTTTAGCAGCTTGTACCTCAAAGATCCCTAGTTTCTCCATTACAGAGAGGGGCATAAGTTTTATCCCTGACCCCAGGTCACACAGAGCCTTTTCAAAGGTCATGGTGCCTATGGTACAAGGTATTAAGAATTTTCCAGGATCCTATTTCTTCTAAGGTAATTTCAGTTGAACCAGATCATTTAGTTCATTGATGACCAATGGGGGTTCATCCTCCCAAGTCTCATTACCAAACAACTTGGCATTCAGCTTCATGATAGCTCCTAGATATTGAACAACTTGCTCTTGAATAATATCTTCATCCTCTTCAGAGGAAAAATACTCATCAGAGCTCATGAATGGCAACAGTAAGTTCAGAGGAATCTCTATGGTCTCTATATGAGCCTCAGATTCCTTTGGTTCCTCATTAGGGAACTCCTTGGAGGCCAGTGGACATCCATTGAGGTCTTCCTCACTGGAAATCACTGCCTTTCCTTCCTCTATGCATTCGGCCATGTTGGTTATATTTATGGCCTTGCACTCTCTTTTTGAATTATCTTCTGTATTGCTTGGGAGAGTACTAGGAGGGAGTTCAGTAACTTTCTTACTCAGCTGACTGGTGCACGAAATCGTGATTGTTCATTCCTTGGTAACGGCGCCAAAAACTTTATACGCACGTTCATAATCTTAGTTCTTTGTTACAACTTCGCACAACTAACCAGCAAGTGCACTGGGTCATCCAAGTAATAAACCTTACGTGAGTAAGTGTCGATCCCACGGAGATTGTTGGCTTGAAGCAAGCTATGGTCACCTTGTAAATCTCAGTCAGGTGGATTCAAATGGTTATAGAGTTTTAATAATTAAAAGATAAATAAAACCTAAAATAAAGATAGAAATACTTATGTAATTCATTGGTGAGAATTTCAGATAAGCGTTTAGAGATGCTTAGTTCCTTCTGAATCTCCGCTTTCCTACTGCTTTCATCCAATCCTTCATACTCCTTTCCATGGTGAGCTGTATGTTGGGCATCACCGTTGTCAATGGCTACATCCCGTCCTCTCAGTGAAAATGGTCCAAATGCGCTATCACCACATGGCTAATCATCTGTCAGTTCTCGATCATACTGGAATAGGATTCAATAATCCTTTTGCGTCTGTCACTACGCCCAGCACTCGCGAGTTTGAAGCTCGTCACAGTCATCCCTTCCCAGATCCTACTCGTAATACCACAGACAAGGTTTACACTTTCTGGATCTGAAGAATGGCCGCCAATAATTCTAACCTATACCACAAAGACTCTGATCGTAGAACGGAAGTGTTTCTCAAGCACACGTTCATGAGTGAGAATGATGATGAGCGTCACATAATCATCACATTCATCATGTTCTTGTGTGCGAATGAATATCTTAGAGAAGAAATAGGCTTGAATTGAATAGAAAAACAATAGTACTTTACATTAATTCATGAGGAACAGCAGAGCTCCACACCTTAATATATGGTGTACAGAAACTCTACCGTTGAAAATACATAAGTGAAAATAAGGTAGACATGGCCGAGTGGCCAGCCTCCTATGGAGGTCTCAGAACGTAAAAGTTACATAATGTGTTCCAGAGATGTGAAATAAATCACTAAAAGTGGTTTTTATACTAAACTAGTAACTAGGGTTTACAGAAATGAGTAAATGATGCACAAATCCACTTTCGAGCCCACTTGGTGTGTGTTTGGGCTGAGCATTGAAGCTTTCACGTGTAGAGGTCTTCCTTGGAGTTGAACGCTAGTTTGTAACTTGTTTCTAGTGTTTAACTCTGCTTTGTAACTTGTTTATGGCGTTTAACGCCAGAATAGGGCAGAAAGCTGGCGTTAAACGCCAGTTTGCATCATCTAAACTTGAGCAAAGTATGGACTATTATATATTTCCGGAAAGCCCTGGATGTCTACTTTCCAACGCAGTTGAGAGCGCGCCATTTGCAAGGAGGTTAGAATCCAACAGCATCTGCAGTCCTTCTTCAGCCTCTGAATCAGATTTTTGCTCAAGTCCCTCAATTTCAGCCAGAAATTACCTGAAATCACAGAAAAACACACAAACTCATAGTAAAGTTCAGAAATGTGATTTTTATTTAACAACCAATAAAAATATATTAAAAACTAACTAAATCATACTAAAAACTATGTAAAAACAATGCCAAAAAGCGTATAAATTATCCGCTCATAACAACACCAAACTTAAATTGTTGCTTGTCCCCAAGCAACTAAAAATCAAATAGGATACAAAGAAGAGAATATACTATAAATTCCAAAATATCAATGAAACTTAGCTCCAATCAGATGAGCGGGACTAGTAGCTTTTTGCCTCTGAACAGTTTTGGCATCTCACTTTATCCCTTGAAGTTCAGAATGATTGGCATCTATAGGAACTTAGAATTCAGATAGTGTTATTGATTCTCCTAGTTCAGTATGTTAATTCTTGAACACAGCTACTTTATGAGTCTTGGCCGTGGCCTTAAGCACTTTGTTTTCCAGTATTACCACTAGATACATAAATGCCACAGACACATAACTGGGTGAACCTTTTCAGATTGTGACTCAGCTTTGCTAGAGTCCCCAGTCAGAGGTGTCCAGGGTTGTTAAGCACACTCTTTTTTTTTGCTTTGGACCTTGACTTTAATCGCTCAGCTTAAGCTTTTAACTTGACACCTTCACGCCACAAGCACATGGTTAGGGACAGCTTGGTTTAGCCGCTTAGGCCAGAATTTTGTTCCTTTAGGCCCTCCTATCCACTGATGCTCAAAGCCTTGGATCCTTTTTATTACCCTTGCCTTTTGGTTTAAAGGGTTACTAGCTTTTTGCTCTTGCCTTTTGGTTTAAAGAGCTCTTGGCTTTTTCTGCTTGCTTTTTCTTTTTCTTTCTTTTATTTTTTTTTTGCCAATTTTCTTTTCTCTTTTTTTTTCGCAAGATTTTGTATTCACTGCTTTTTCTTGCTTCAAGAATCAATTTTATGATTTTTCAGATTATCAATAACATTTCTTCTTTTCATCATTCTTTCAAGAGCCAACATATTTAACATTCATAAACAACAATATCAAAAGACATAAGCACTGTTCAAGCATTCATTCAGAAAACAAAAAGTATTGTCACCACATCAAAATAATTAAACTAATTTCAAGGATGAATTCGAAATCATGTACTTCTTGTTCTTTTGTAATTAAAACATGTTTCATTTAAGAGAGGTGATAGATTCATAGGACATTCATAGCTTTAAGACATAGACACTTAAACACTAATGATCATATAGTAAAGACACAAACATAAATAAAACATAAGGCTCAAAAACCGAAAAATAGGAAAATAAGAATAAGGAGATTAAGAAAAGGGTCCACCTTAGTGAGGGTGGCGTCTTCCTCTTCTTGAAGAACCAATGGTGCTCTTGAGCTCCTCTACGTCTTTTCCTTGTCTTTGTTGCTCCTCCCTCATAGCTCTTTGATCTTCTCTAATCTCATGGAGAATGATGGAGTGCTCTTGGTGTTCCATCCTTAGTTGTCCCATGTTGGAACTTAATTCTCCTAGGGATGTGTTGATTTGCTCCCAATAGTTCTGTGGAGGGAAGTGCATCCCTTGAGGCATCTCAGGGATTTCATGGTGAGGAATTTTCTCATGCTCTTGTTGAGGTCCATGATCTCTTGTTTTCTCCATCCTTTTCTTAGTGATGGGCTTGTCCTCATCAATGAGGATATCTCCCTCTATGTCAATTCCAGCCAAATTACAGAGGTGGCAAATGAGGTGAGGAAAGGCTAACCTTGCCAAAGTGGATGACTTGTCATCCACCTTGTAAAGTTCTTGAGGTATAATCTTATGAACTTCCACTTCCTCCCAATCATCATACTATGGATCATGATGGCCCGGTCTACAGTAACTTCAGATCGGTTGCTAGTAGGAATAATTGAGCGTTGGATGAACTCCAACCATCCTCTAGCTACAGGCTTAAGGTCCGGTCTTCTCAATTGAACCGGCATGCCTCTTGAGTCAACTTTCCACTGAGCTCCTTCCACACATATGTCCATGAGGACTTGGTCCAACCTTTGATCAAAGTTGACCCTTCTAGTGTAGGGGCGTGCATTTTCTTGCATCATTGGCAAGTTGAACGCCAACCTTACATTTTCCGAACTGAAATCTAAGTATTTCCCCCGAACCATTGTAAGCCAATTCTTTGGATTCGGGTTCCTACTTTGATCATGGTTCCTAGTAATCCATGCATTTGTATAGAACTCTTGAACCATTAAGATCCCGACTTGTTGAATAGGATTAGAGAAAACTTCCCATCCTCTTCTTTTAATCTCTTGTCGGATCTCTGGATATTCGCTCTTTTTGAGCTTAAAAGGAACCTCAGAGATTACCTTTTTCTTGGCTATAACTTCATAGAAGTGGTCTTGATGGACCTTTGAGATGAATCTCTCCATCTCCCATGACTCAGAGGTGGAAGCGATTGCCTTCCCTTTCCTCTTTCTTGAGGTTTCTCTGGCCTTAGGTGCCATTGATGGTTATGGAAAAATAAAAAGCAATGCTTTTACCACACCAAACTTAAAAGATTTGCTCGTCCCCGAGCAAAAGAAGAAAGGAAGTAGTAGAAAAAGAAGAAAATGGAGGAGATGGAGGGAGAAGGTGTATTCGTCCAAGGGGGAGAAGTGGTGGTTGTAATGTGTGAAAATGGAGTAGTGTTGAGGGGTTTATATAGGGGTGGGGTAGGTGGGTAGGTTTCGGCCATTAGGGTTGGGTTTGGGAGGGAAAAGAATTTGAATTTTGGAGGTAGGTGGGGTTTTTGGGGAAGAGTGGATGGATGTGAGTGGTTAAGGGTATTTAGGGAAGAGGTACGGAGGTGATTGGTGAAGGGTATTTGGGGAAGAGAGTTATGAAAAGGTGAGAAGAGGAGAGAAGTAGAGGTGGGGTAGGTGGGGATCCTGTGGGGTCCACAGATCCAGTGGGGTCAGGGACTTAGCATCCCTACTCCAATTAGGCGTGCAAAACGCCCTTAGAATGCATGTCTGGCGTTAAACGCCAGCTTGCTGCTTGTTTCTAGCGTTTAATGCCAATTCCATGCTCTGTTCTGGCATTAAACGCTAGCCTGGTGCTTGTTTCTGGCGTTTAACACCAGCTTGATGCTTCTTTCTGGCGTTAAACGCCAGTTTGATGCTTCTTACTGGCGTTTAAACGCCAGTAAGCTCTTCCTCCAGGGTGAGCTATTTTTAATGCTGTTTTTCATTCTGTTTTTGATTTTTCAGTAGTTTTTGTGACTTGACATGATCATCAACCTAAAAATAAAATAACAATAGAAGATAAATAGATATAATTAAATAACATTGGGTTGCCTCCCAACAAGCGCTTCTTTAAAGTCAATAGCTTGACAGTGAGCTCTCATGGAGCCTCACAGATGTTCAAAGCATTGTTGGGACCTCCCAACACCAAACTTAGAGTTTGAATATGGGGTTCAACACCAAACTTAGAGTTTAGTTGTGGCCTCCCAACACCAAACTTAGAGTTCGACTGTGGGGGCTTTGGTTGACTCTGTAGTGAGAGAAGCTTTTCATTCTTCCTCTCCATGGTTACAGAAGGAGATCCTTGAGTTTTAAACACAAGGTTGTCCTCATTTAGTTGAAGGACCAACTCTCTTCTGTTCACATCAATCACAACTTTTGCTGTGGCTAGCAAGGGTCTTCCAAGGAAGATGGATTCATCCTCATCCTTCCCAGTGTCTAGGATTATGAAATCAGCAGGGATGTAAAGGCCTTCAACCTTTACTAACAAGTCTTTTACTAATCCATAAGCCTATTTCATTGATTTGTCTGCCATCTCTAGTGAGATTCATGTAGCTTGTACCTCAAAGATTTCCAGTTTCTCCATTACAGAGAGTGGCATGAGGTTTATCCCTGACCCAAGGTCACACAGAGCCTTCTCAAAGGTCATGGTGCCTATGGTACAAGGTATGAAGAACTTTCCGGGATCCGGTTTCTTCTGAGGCAATGTCTGCCTTATCAATGCACTGAGTTCATTGGAGAACAAGGGGTGTTCATCCTCCCAAGTATCATTACGAAATAAACTAGCATTCAACTTCATGATGGCTCCTAGATATTTAGCAACCTGCTCTTCACTGATGTCTTCATCCTCTTCAGAGGAAGAATAGTCATCAGAGCACATGAATGGTAAAAGGAGGTTCAATGGAATCTCTATAGTCTCTAGTTGAGCCTCAGATTCCTTTGGTTCCTCAAAGGGAAACTCCTTATTGGTCAGTGAACATCCCAGGAGGTCTTCCTCACTAGGATTCACGTCCTTCTCCTCCTTTCTGGGTTCAGCCACACTAAGTAAGGTAATGGCCTTGCACTCTCTTTTTGGATTCTCTTCTGTATTGCTTAGAAGAGTGCTAGGAGGAGTTTTAGTAACTCTTTTACTCAGCTGGCCCACTTGTGCCTCCAAATTTCTAATGGAGGACCTTGTTTCATTCATGAAACTTAGAGTGGCCTTAGAAAGATCAGAGACTATATTTGCTAAGCTAGATGGATTCTGCTTAGAATTCTTTGTCTGTTGCTAAGTGGATGATGGAAAAGGCTTGCTATTGCTAAACCTATTTCTTCCACCATTATTAAAGCCTTGTTGAGGCTTTTGTTGATCCTTCCATGAGAAATTTGGATGATTTATCCATGAGGAATTATAGGTGTTTCCATAGGGTTCCCCCATGTAATTCACCTCTGCTATTGCAGGGTTCTCAGGATCATAAGCTTCTTCTTTAGAAGATGCCTCTTTAGTACTGTTGGATGCAGCTTGTAATCCATTCAGACTCTGAGAAATCATATTGACTTGCTGAGTCAATATTTTATTCTGAGCCAATATGGAATTCAGAGTATCAATTTCAAGAACTCCCTTCCTCTGAGGCGTCCCATTACTCACAGAATTCCTTTCAGAAGTGTACATGAACTGGTTATTTGCAACCATGTCAATGAGTTCCTGAGCTTCTGCAGGCATTTTCTTTAGGTGAATGGATCCACCTGCAGAATGGTCAAATGACATCTTTGATAATTCAGACAGACCATCATAGAATATATCTAGGATGGTCCATTCTGAATGCATGTCAGAAGGACACTTTTTGGTCAGTTGATTGTATCTCTCCCAAGCTTCATAGAGGGATTCACCTTCTTTCTATTTGAAGGTTTGAACATCCACTCTAAGTTTGCTAAGCTTTTGAGGAGGAAAGAACTTGGCTAAGCAAGTTGTGACCAGCTTATCCCAAGAGTTCAGGCTATCTTTAGGTTGAGAGTCCAACCATATTCTAGCTCTGTCTCTTACAGCAAATGGGAAAAGCATAAGCCTGTAGACCTCGGGATCAACCCCATTGGTCTTAACAGTATCACAGATTTGCAAGAATTCAGTTAAGAACTGAAAAGGATCTTCTGATGGAAGTCCATAAAACTTGCAATTCTGTTGCATTAGAGAAACTAATTGAGGCTTTAGCTCAAAGTTGTTTGCTCCAATGGCAGGGATTGAGATGCTTCTTCCATGTAAGATGGAGTTTGGTGCAGTAAAGTCACCAAGCATCTTCCTTGCATTGTTGTTGGGTTCGGCCATGTCTCCTTCTTTTTCGAAAATTCTCTGTAAGATTTTCTCTGGATTGTTGTATTTTAGCTTCTCTTAGTTTCTTCTTTAGAGTCCTTTCAGGTTCAGGATCTGCTTCAACAAGAATGTTCTTGTCCTTGCTCCTGCTCATATGAAAAAGAAGTGAACAGAAAATAATAGGGATCCTCTTTGCCACAGTAGAGAGGTTCCTTTATGTGAGTAGAAGAGAAGAAAAAGAATTCGAACACAGAAAGAGGGAGAGGGTACGAATTTTTAAAAAGAAGAGAAGTGTTAGTAGATAAATAAAATAATTAGAAAGAGATAAGGGGGAGAGAATTTCGAAAATTAGAAGAAGAAAAAAAGAAAAATATTTTTGTTTTTATTTTATTTATTAATTAGTATTCGAAAAAGTTAGAAGAAACAATTAATTAATTAAAAAGATTTTTGAAAAAGAGGGAGGTGATTTTCGAAAATTAGGAGAGAGAAATAGTTAGGTAGTTTTGAAAAAGATTTTGAAATTAATTTTAAAAAGATATGAAGTTAGAAAAAGATATTTTGAAAAGATATGATTTTGAAAAGATATGGTTTTTAAAAGATATGATTTGAAATTTATTTTGAAAAAGATTTGTTTTTTTTTTTAAATCACAATTAATGACTTGACTCACAAGAAATCACAAGATATGATTCTAGAATTTAAAGTTTGAATCTTTCTTAACAAGAAAGTAACAAACTTGAAATTTTTTGAATCAAAACATTAATTGTCAATGAAATTTTCAAAAATATGAAGTGAAAATAGGAAAAAGATTTTGAAAAACTTTGAAAAGGATTTTTGAGAATTTTCGAAAACAAAGGAAAATAAAATGAAAAAGATTTGATTTTGAAAAAGATTTTGGAAAGATAGATTTTTGAAATTGAAATCTTGACTTGACTAACAAGAAACAACTAATTTTAAAATTTTTTGAAAAAGTCAACCCAAAGATTTCGAAATTTATGAGTGAAAAAAGGAAAAGATATTTTTTTTATTTTTGAATTTTAATGATGAGGGAGAAAAACATCAAAAAGACTCAATGCATGAAAATTTTGGATCAAAACAAATGATGCATGCAAGAACACTATGAATGTCAAGATGAACACCAAGAACACTTTGAAGATCATGATGAACATCAAGAACTTATTTTTGAAAAATTTTCAAGAAAAGTAAACATGGAAGACACCAAACTTAGAAATTTTTAATTTTTAGACACTATGAATGCAAGAATGCATATTAAAAATAAGATGCAACATACAACAAGAAAATATGAAGATCAAACAAGAGGATTCATCAAGAACAACTTGAAGATCATGAAGAATGCAATGCATGAATTTTTCAAAAATGCAAGAAAGAGATAAACATGCAATTGACACCAAACTTATGACTTGACACTAGACTCAAACAAGAAACACAAAATTAATTTTTTTTTGGTTTTTTTTTGTATTTTTCGAAATTATATTGGAAAAAGAAAATAAGAAATTCCAAAATTTTAATAAGAATTCTAGGAATCTTTCAATGTTAGTCTAAAGCTCCGGTCCAGGAATTAGACATGGCTTAATAGCCAGCCAAGCTTTTCATGAAAGCTTCGGTCCAAAACACTAGACATGGCCAATGGCCAGCCAAGCTTCAGCATACATAGTTCAAGCATGTGAAGAGGAAGCCTCAGTTCAAAAGAATTTAGACATGGCTTTACAGCTAGCCAGGCTTCAACATGTTATCTTGAAACTCTAGGATTCATTCTTAAGATTTCTGAAGAAAAATAATTTTTTTCGAAAACAGAGGAAAAATTTTTGAAAGATTTTTGAAAAATTTTTTGAAAATAAAACAAAAAGAAGATTACCTAATCTGAGCAACAAGATGAACCGTCAGTTGTCCAAAACTGAACAATCCCCGGCAACGGCACCAAAAACTTGGTGCACGAAATCATGATCGTTCATTCCTTGGTAACGGTGGTGATAAACCCATATTTCATGAGTTATTTTGTGCTTAGTTTGAGTGATTTATTCAATCCTTCACCCACTTATTCATATTAATTGTATGGTTTTACTTTCCCTTCCTTATTAGGTGATGTACGTGAAAAATATGTCTCCTAAGCTTTAAAATTAATTATTTTAATTACCTTTATTTCCATTCGATGCCGTGATTAGTGTGTTGAGTAGTTTCAGATTTTCTAAGACAGAATGAATTAAAGGATGGAAAAGGAAACGTACAAAAATGGAAGGAAAGTGTGAAACGGAGTTTTGAAGAAACTGGCATCCACGCGATCGCATGGATGACGCGATCGCGTGCCAGGAGCGAAGAAGCAGCGACGCGGCCGCATGACTGACGCGGCCGCGCGACTTGAGCATAGCGCATTCGATGCGGACGCGTGACCAACGCGACCGCACCACAAGGAAAACTCCAGATGACGCGACCGCGTGACCCATGCGGACGCGTGACAGAGGCCACGTATCAGAATTTACAGAATACGCCCCCAGTGATTTCTGAAGCCCTTTTGGCCCAGATCCAAGTACAGAACACACAGACTAGAGGCTATAAAGTGGGGGAATGCATCCATTCAAAGGGAGCTCACCAATTTTTACTTCCCATGATTTAGATTTAGTCTTGAGAGAGGTTCTCTCCTCTCTCTCTTAGGATTTAGGACTTCTCTTAGTTTGTAAGAGTGACTCTCGATCCAGGTTTTACGTTTCTTTGTTTTAGCTTCCCTTTCACTTTTATTTATTCCAGCACTTGAGTTGATTATTTACTTTTATAATTGAATTTATGAATTATTCCATGTTACAGATTATTATTTGAATTAATGATATTTGAGGTATTTTCAGTTTATGATTGCTGTTTTTAATTTATGTTATCATTGTTTCCGATCTGAAGATATTTTATTCCAGCAATTTACTTTTTCCCCTTTTGGTCTTGGTTAAGAAATCAGTAACTAAACAGTTACCAACTCAGCATAATTGATAATCGTTATCTTGCTAATTGAATTGAACTTCAATAATCCCAACTTTTTCTTAGGAAGTAAATAGGATTCGAAGGTCAAACTAATTAGTCCCTTGACTTTCCTTTGCTTTAGTAAAGGTCAACTAAGTGGAATTTAGATTCAACTTTCATCATTGTTGATAGAGATAACTAAATTGGACTTCCAATTTTTCTTACCTTGCCAAAAGTTTGCTTTACAGTATTTATTTATTTTAATTGCCATTTACTTTACTTGTCATTCAAATCACTTGCTTCTCACCTCCTAAACCCCGATTACGACCTTTATAGCCAATAATAAGAACATACTTCCTTGCAGTTTCTTGAGAAGACGACCCGAGGTTTGAATACTCGGTTAACAATTTTTAAGGGGTTTGTTACTTGTGACAACCAAAACGTTTGTACGAAGGGATTTTTGTTGGTTTAGAGACTATATCTACAGCACAACTATTTTTATGAAATTCTTTACTGGTAAAAATCTCAACGTCAGGCGTCAAAAACTTTATACGCACGTTCATAATCTTAGTTCTTTGTCACAACTTCGCACAACTAACCAGCAAGTGCACTGGGTCGTCCAAGTAATAAACCTTACGTGAGTAAGGGTCGATCCCACGGAGATTGTTGGCTTGAAGCAAGCTATGGTCACCTTGTAAATCTCAGTCAGGTGGATTCCAATGGTTATAGAGTTTTAATAATTAAATGATAAATAAAACGTAAAATAAAGATAGAGACACTTATGTAATTCATTGGTGAGAATTTCAGATAAGCGTATAGAGATGCTTAGTTCCTTCTGAATCTCCGTTTTCCTACTGCTTTCATCCAATCCTTCATACTCCTTTCCATGGCGAGCTGTATTTTGGGCATCACCGTTGTCAATGGCTACATCCCGTCCTCTTAGTGAAAATGGTCCAAATGCGCTGTCACCGCACGGCTAATCATCTGTTGGTTCTCGATCATACTGGAATAGGATTCAGTAATCCTTTTGCGTCTGTCACTACGCCCAGCACTCGCGATTTGAAGCTCGTCACAGCCATCCCTTCCCAGATCCTACTCGAAATACCACAGACAAGGTTTAGATATTTCGGATCTCAAGAATGGCCGCCAATAATTCTAGCCTATACCACGAAGACTCTGATCGTAGATCAGGAGGCTAAGAGATATGCATTCAAGCTTGTTTGCATGTAAAACGGAAGTGTTTGTCAGGCACGCGTTCATAAGAAATTATCACATTCATCATGTTCTTATGTGCGAATGAATATCTTAGAGAAGAAATAGGCTTGAATTGAATAAAAAAACAATAGTACTTTGCA
The DNA here is from genome assembly GCF_000816755.2 of Arachis ipaensis. Lineage (NCBI taxonomy): Eukaryota > Viridiplantae > Streptophyta > Magnoliopsida > Fabales > Fabaceae > Arachis > Arachis ipaensis. Next base: position 74,314,262 of record NC_029785.2, on the reverse strand, counting down.
TTAATTCATGAGGAACAGCAGAGCTCCACACCTTAATCTATGGTGTGCAGAAACTCTACCGTTGAAAATACATAAGTGAAAATAGGGTAGACATGGCTGAGTGGCCAACCTCCCACGGAGGTCTCAGAACGTAAAAGTTACATAATGTGTTCTAGAGATGTGAAATAAATCACTAAAAGTAGTTTTTATACTAAACTAGTAACTAGGGTTTACAGAAATGAGTAAATGATGCAGAAATCCACTTCCGGGCCCACTTTGTGTGTGTTTAGGCTGAGCATTGAAGCTTTCATATGTAGAGGTCTTCCTTGGAGTTGAACGCCAGTTTGTAACTTGTTTCTGGCGTTTAACTCTGCTTTGCAACTTGTTTATGGCGTTTAACGCCAGAATAATGCAGAAAGCTGGCGTTAAACGCCAGTTTGCATCATCTAAACATGGGCAAAGTATGGACTATTATATATTGCTGGAAAGCCATGGATGTCGACTTTCCAACACAGTTGAGAGTGCACCATTTGGACTTCGGTAGCTCCAGAAAATCCACTTTGAATGCAGGGAGGTCAGAATCCAACAGCATCTGCAGTCCTTCTTCAGCCTCTGAATCAGATTTTTGCTCAAGTCCCTCAATTTCAGCCAGAAATTACCTAAAATCACAGAAAAACACACAAACTCATAGTAAAGTCCAGAAATGTGATTTTTATTTAAAAACTAATAAAAATATATTAAAAACTAACTAAATCATACTAAAAACTATGTAAAAACAATGCCAAAAAGCGTATAAATTATCCGCTCATCACTGACCCACTTGTGCCTCCAAATTTCTAATGGAGGATCTTGTTCTAGTCATAAAACTGAGAGTGGTCTTAGATAGATCAGAGACTACAGTTGCTAAGTCAGAGAGTGGCTCTGCTTAGAATTCTCTGCCTGTTGCTGAGAAGATGATGGAAAAGGTTTATTATTGCCAAACCGTGCTCTCCCACCATTATTATTATTGAAACCATGATTAGGCTTCTGCTAATCCTTCCATGAGAAATTAAGATGATTCCTTCATGAAGGTTTATAGGTATTTGCATAGGATTCTCCCATGTAATTCACCTCTTCCATTGCAGGATTCTCAGGGTCATAGGCTTCTTCTTCAGAGGAAGCTTCCTTAGTACTGCCTATTGCAGCTTGCATTCCAGACAGACTCTGAGAAATCATATTGACTTGCTGAATTAATATTTTATTCTGAGCCAATATGACATTCAGAGTATCAATCTCCAGAACTCCTTTCTTCTGAGTTGTCCCATTATTCACAGGAATTCTTTCAGAAGTGTACATGAACTGGTTATTTGCAACCATTTTAATGAGTTCCTGGGCTTCTTCAGGCGTCTTCTTCAGATGAAGAGATCCACCAGCAGAGTTGTCTAATAACATCTTGGACAATTCAAACAGACCATCATAGAATATGCATATGATGCTCCATTCTGAAAGCATGCCAGAAGGACACCTTCTGATCAATTGCTTGTATCTTTCCCAAGCTTCATAGAGGGATTCACCTTCCTTCTATCTGAAGGTTTGGACTTCCACTCTAAGCTTGCTTAATTTTTGAGGTGGAAAGAATTTAGCCAAGAAAGCATTGACCAACTTTTTCCAAGAGTTCAGGCTATCTTTAGGTTGTGAGTCTAACCATGTCCTAGCTCTGTCTCTTACAGCAAAGGGAAAAAGCATATGTCTGTAGACCTCAGGATTAACCCAATTGGTCCTAACAGTGTCACATATTTGCAAGAATTCAGCTAAGAACTGATGAGGATCTTCCAATGGAAGTCCATGAAACTTGCAATTCTGTTGCATCAGAGAAAAACTAATTGAGGTTTAAGCTCAAAGTTGTTTGCTCCAATTGCAGGAATTGAGATGCTCCTTCCACAGAAGTCAGAAGAGGGAGCAATAAAGTCACCAAGCATCTTCCTTGCATCTCCACCATTGTTGTTGGGTTCGGCCATCTTTTCTTCTTCTTCGAAAAATTCTGTCAGGTCCTCTCCAGAGTGTTGTGCTTTAGCTTCTCTTAGCTTCCTCTTTAGAGTCCTTTCAGGTTCCGGATCAGCTTCAACAAGAATGTTCTTATCCTTGCTCCTGCTCATATGAAAAAGAAGAGAACAAAAAAGAATAGGAATCCTCTATGTTATAGTATAGAGATTCCTTTATGTGTGTAGAAGAAAAGAGTAGAAGAATGAGAACAGAAAAATTTGAACACAGAGAGGGAGAGAGGGTTCGAATTTTTAAGAAGAAGAGAAGTGTTAGTGAATAAATAAATAAATAGAAAGAGATGAGAGAGAGAGAATTCGAATTTTAAATTAAAATAAAAGGAAAATATTTTTGTTTTTATTTAATTATTGGTTAGTATTCATACACTGGGTCGAGCTATCCGACCTGGGATGATTGGCGACAAAGCGACCGACCTCTTCAGGTCCGGCTACCCGACCTCTTCTAAAAGAGGTCAGCCAAATCGACAGGAAAGTCCAATAAAGGGCCCAAATAGAGGAACACGACCCAAATCCAAAGGCAACCCAAGCCTATAGAGATAAAGGCGGTTCCCTTGAAGATAAGCTGACTTCACTTAAAATAAGATAAGATAAGATAAGATAACTAACTTATCTTATCAGAAAGGTCAGCCCACATTACTATAAATACACTGGAGCACCCAAGTATAACTCATACTCTGATTCTACAAAAGACCTGCTTAATACCCGTGCTAACTTAAGCATCGGAGTCTCTTGCAGGTACCCCCACCCTCCGGTGACCAAGGATCAGCAGTGCAGCCAGCCAACAAGTCAGACACAACAGCTTCGGCCGCCACTCACTAGCCGGACACGTCGACACCGACCAGTACAGAAGATCTCATCCAAGATCGACCTCAGTTTCAGGTAACCCTCAGAACATTGGCGCCGTTGCCGGGGAACCTAGAAGTCATCCCACCACCATGGCGGACGACCATGACAACGACCATGATTCAGATCTAGAGGATAGAACACCGCATAAAAACGCGGGCACTACACCAAAAGATACTCCGGAATCTAACGGAGACAAAAACTCATCAAATCCAGGAGTAATAGAAGCGCTTCAAGATCGTTTAAAGCAACTCGAAAAAGAAAGCCAGCATCAACGAGAGGTTGGCAAGGATCTACAAAGAGAAGTAAGGCGATGACGAGACTTAGAAGACAAAATCCTACAACTCGAAGCCGATCTCCAAGCAAAGGCTATCCGGACCACCCCTGAGGACAATTCACACAGAGATCAAGATCCATTCACTAGGGAAATCATGAAAACCAAAATTCCTAAGGACTTCAAACTCCCGGATATGACTTTGTATGATGGCACTACAGATCCCAACCATCACCTCAGCAACTTCAGAAGTAGAACCTCACCGACGCCTCAGACGCTGTCCGCTGCAAAGCTTTTCCAACGACTCTCACGAAGACAGCAATTAGATGGTTCGACAATTTACCTCCTAAGTCCATCTCAAGCTTTGACGACCTAGCCAAAAAATTCCTGGCCAGATTCTCCATCCAAAAAGACAAGGCCAAGCACGCCCCCAGTCTACTAGGAATCAGACAAGGAGATCAGGAAAGTCTTCGCAACTACATGGAAAGATTCAACAAAACATGCCTAGATATACAAAGCTTGCCAACAGAGGCTGCCATCATGGGCCTCATCAACGGCCTACAAGAGGGACCTTTCAGCCAATCTATATCAAAGAAATACCCCACATCTCTGGATGAGGTGCAAAAGCGGGCAGAGAAGTACATCAACATGGAAAAAATTCCCAACTCGGAGAATCCTCGAATCCGATTTCACCTACCGAGATAAAGATAAAGAATCCAAGAAGAAGGAAGATCGAACGGGGGAAAAAATAAAAAAGTATCATTATTACACCCCTCTTCGGATGTCCCTTGTGGATATTTCCAAAGAAGTCTGTAACACAGAAAAGATACCCCCAGCCCGACCACTCAAAGGCAAAAGAGGAGGAGGAAATCGGAACGAATACTGTGAATATCATCGTGTCCGAGGACATTCCACCAACGAATGCTTCGACTTAAAACACATCATAGAAAAATTAGTAAGAGAAGGAAAACTAAATCGGTATCTGGCCACCTAAGATGATGAGCAAAGAAAAAGACGAAGGGATGAAGATGTCAGACGAGCTGAGCGATCGCCTCGTACGCCAGAAAGACATGTCCACATGATACACGGAGGATTTGTAGGAGGAGGAATCTCCAAATCATCCCGCAAAAGATATCTCAAAGAAGTATATCATGTCGAAGGAAAGGAGGAAGCACCTGACATCCCTGCAATCACATTCACCAAAGAAGACGCATCCGGTGTCATCTCAGGACACGACGATCCCATGGTCATCACTATCATACTGGCAAATGCCAATCTCCACCGCACATTAATAGACCAAGGGAGCTCCGCCGACATCTTATTCAAAAATGCCTTCGACAAGCTCGGCTTAGAAGAAAAGGAGCTTAGAGCATACCCGAACAGCCTGTTCGGACTGAGCGATACTACAATACAACCACTGGGATACGTGTCACTACATACAACCTTCGGAAAAGGGAACCAATCCAGAACACTAAAGATAGACTACATCGTGGTTGACGTGAGTTCAGCCTACAATGCCTTAATAAGTCAGACAACACTAAATCAACTCGGTGCAATAGTCTCAACTCCACATCTATGCATGAAATTCCCAACTACAGAAGGGATAGCTACGATAAAAGCAAATCAAAGGATGGCACGCCGCTGTTATAACGAAAGTCTAAATCTCAGAGGCAGAAAATGTTGCAGAATCCATCAATCTCGGAAGAGGAAAAAGTCCTAGCCATAACAAGTCAGGATCAAGGATGGATGACCCCCATAATTAATTACCTCAAAACAGAAACACTCCCCACAAATGAGAAGGAGGCAAAGAGGTTAAAATGGGAGGCTCAGTACTACACCATCATAAACAACACCCTATATAAAAGAGGGATTTCAATACCACTACTAAAATGTGTGCCAACCTCCACCACAAGGGAAGTTTTAGAGGAAGTACACAGTGGCATTTGTGGCAATCATCTCGAGGCACAAGCTCTCACCAAAAAGGTACTTCGGGCGGGATTTTACTGGCCAACTATACAAAAAGAAGCTACAGAGTTTGTAAGGACATGCCCACCATGCCAGAAACATGCCAACTTTCACATCGTCCCACCAGAAGAACTCATCAGCGTAACCTCACCTTGGCCATTTGCAAAATGGGGACTTGATCTCCTCGGACTTTTCCCCCAGGGATCAGGACAAGTTAAATTCCTCATAGTAAGGGTAGACTATTTCACAAAGTGGATCGAGGCAGAGCCCCTAGCCAACGCCACTGCTCAAAGAAGCCGAAAATTCCTATATAGGAATATTGTCACAAGGTTCGGGGTTCCATATTCCATCACCACAGATAATGGCACCCAATTCACAGATGCAGGCTTCAGAAAGTTAGTAGCCGATTTGAACATAAAACACCAGTTCACCTCCGTCGAACATCCTCAAGCCAATAGATAGGCCGAAGCTGCCAACAAAGTCATATTGGCTGGGTTGAAACGGAGATTGCAAGATGCAAAGGGAGCTTGGGCCGAAGAACTTCCACAAGTCCTATGGGCATATCAAACAATGCCACATTCCACCACAAATGAATCGCCATTTCGACTAGCATATGGAATGGAGGCAATGATCCCAGTAGAGATCGAGGAAGGGTCGCCTAGAGTAGTCCACTACAATGAAGAAGCCAACTTTCAACTTCAAAGAGAAGAGCTCGACCTACTTCCAAAAATCCAAGAAAGTGCCCGGATTAGGGAAGAAGCGCTAAAGCGACGAATGGCTTTAAGATATAATCAAAGGGTAGTGCCAAGAGGTTTCGCTGAGAATGATCTCTTCCTAATCCGAAATGATATTGGGACAAGTCGACCCGGAGAAGGAAAGCTGGCAGCAAACTGGAAAGGACCCTATCGAGTCATAGAAGTACTTGGAAAAGGCTATTACAGACTCTCCGAACTCGATGGACGAGAGCTTCACAGATCATGGCACGCCTGCAACCTAAGAAGGTACTATAGCTAGAGAAGGTAACAGATCTCGGATGCACTTTTTTTCCTGAAAAGGTTTTTTAATGAGGCACCAAGTGGAGATCCAGAAATTATCCGACTTAAAGGGATTAAAAACTCCCGCATGTATATATTTGCACTTGCTTTTGAATAAAATATATTTTTATATATTCTACAAATTCTCAAGACGCATTAATCTGAAGCATTCATTGTCCGATTATAAAGCAACAGATCGGCAGAAAGTGAAAAACAAATTCACTGCACGATCACGATGGAAGACCAATAAAGATGAAAATGCGATTCATCTAAAGGTCGACCGAACAAAGATAGAAATCACCTTCTACAAATCGGCAAAGATGAACACAGAATAATGCAAGAAGTTATCGAAAGTGATCCGAAAAAAGAACCTGACGAGGTCTTACGGATTGCTAAATAATAACTTAAAAGACTGGCCGACGTTGAGAAGTCGGACTAAGTCAACCCAAGTTATCAGCAAATCCATGGAAAGAGATCTGGCCAACCCTATAAAAGAGGAATTGCTATAACATAGAAGAGATCGACCTGACGAAGTCGGTCTCCTACAAAAAACAAGTTATAAAAGTAATCCCTGAAAGAGACCTGACAAAGGTCAAAGAAAGAGGATTATGAAATAACTTAGAAAAGATCGACCTGACGAAGTCGGTCTCCTACACAAAACAAGTTATAAAAGTAATCCCTGAAAGAGACCTGACAAAGGTCCAAGAAAGAGGATTATGAAATAACTTAGAAAAGATCGACCTGACGAAGTCGGTCTCCTACACAAAACAAGTTATAAAAGTAATCCCTGAAAGAGACCTGACAAAGGTCCAAGAAAGAGGATTACGAAATGACATAGAAGAGATCGACCTAACGAAGTCGGTCTCCTACACAAAACAAGTTATAAAAGTAATCCCTGAAAGAGACCTGACAAAGGTCCAAGAAAGAGGATTACGAAATAACTTAGAAGAGATCGACCTGACGAAGTCGGTCTCCTACAACAAACAAGTTATAAAAGTAATCCCTGAAAGAGACCTGACAAAGGTCCAAGAAAGAGGATTACGAAATAACTTAGAAGAGATCGACCTGACGAAGTCGGTCTCCTACAACAGACAAGTTATAAAAGTAATCCCTAAAAGAGACCTGACAAAGGTCCAAGAGAGAGGCTTACGAAATAACTTAGATCGACCTGACAAAGTCGGTCTCCTACAACAAACAAGTTATAAAAGTAGTCCCTGAAAGAGACCTGACAAGGTCCAAAGAAGAGGACTACAAAAATAACTAGAAGGAGGACCAACGTAAAGAAATCGGTTATGGATTAATACAAGTAAAAGCCAGAAAACCGAAATACAAGTTGGATCCCTACATCCACAACCTCAAAGGATCCAAGCCACAAGTAATAAGTACAAAGCAATCCAAAGAGGCTAAACAGCAAGGCTCCAGTATTCTCAGAGAAAAGTGCCAAGACAAATGCAAACAAGCATAATATAAAATACAATATTATAAAGCTTCAGGGTCAGGCCCAAAAGCTTGAAAGCTACTTGTTGTTTTTCAAAATCAAAAGTTGCTAAACAAGCAACTAAAAGGAGTATCAACAGTCAGCATAATATTCAAGACTACAAAAATAAAGAGTTTAAAACGCCCACAAGTCGGGCTATCTACACAAATATCCAAAGAAAATTCAGCTAAGATTAGAAGACTTCTCGGCAGCATCAGTCTAAGGTGAGGGAGGGCGAGTCTGAATAGGCACAGCATCCACAGTACTATCATCCCGATTCAAGATCTGACAGTCCGGATCAGAAACGGATTGACCGGCCTCAACTAAGGGAATTGTGGAAATTGACACTTTGACAGAAGGCACAAGGGGAGGCTCGACATCGTCATCATCCTGGTCATCAGGGACAATCTTACCATCCCTCTCAACATTATCCAAGCTAAAAAGAGTAAGATCGGCCTCAGGAGCAATAATTCGAACCTGCTCCTTCAGGCTCTCGTAACCAGCATTCACGCTGCCAACAAGATGACCCTGGAGCTCAGAGTAATCAGCTCGGGCGTTCTCCAACTCCTCCTTCAAACGCATCCCCTCCCGATAGGCTGTGACATAGCTGTCTTTATGCCTCAATGCCGTGTCCTCGGCCAACCACACAGAAGCCGCCAGAGCAAGGGAACTCGCCTTCTCATTCTTCAGATCCTTCTCCAGTTTGGCCACCTTCGCCTCAAGCTCCTCCTTCAAGCCCTTCATCCTATCAAACTCTTTTTTGGCCTCCTCCATAAAGGCTTTGGTGGCATGGAGAGGAAGATTTTGAGCAATCCGACACAGGGCAGCCCCCATATGGGCCATCTTGATGCTGCTCCGAGTTATAAAATCTAAATGACGAATGAGCGAAACATCATCCATGGGGAGGGCACCATAAGGACCGATCTGTTGGTCAACAAACTCCACCGCATCAAAGTCAGGAGCGTCAAGGTTGAAAGGCTCAATTGTTTTTTGTTTTTTGCTGGGAGGAGCACCAGAAGTGGCGACAGAAGTTTGTGGAGGGTCAGCCAGACGAACTCGAGGAGTAGGGATCACCTTCCTCGGCCCAGGAGAACTAGGCACGGGCAGCTTCACTGAAACATGAGAAGACCCCTCTCCCGCCACCTTGGCCGAAATGTTTTGAGCAGCTGTAGCCTTCTTTGCCTTCTTGAAGGCCTTCATAGAATCGTTGTTTTTCGACATCTCTGAAAATTATAGAATCAACCATAGTGATAAGTTACTATCTAGAAGAAGCAAAACTAAGAAACAAGTACAGAAACAAGTCAGACAGTATCCAAAGCAGTTCAAACCAAAGATGGATCACCCAAAAATCTTTTTGTATCCAGATGGGGTGCTTCCCCCCACAAATCTTCAAGAACAACTACAAAAGCCTGCTCAACCTCATCAAGCATCTCCCATGTATAGCGAGACACTCTCACATTCTTTTGCCACTCTAGAGGGAAAGCAGGCTCGTCATTCTCATCAAGAAAAAAGGGGCGGACCCCCTCAACAGCACGGACTCGGAAGAAATAATTCTTAAAATCTATAAAAGACTCATCATACATGGCAAAAACTTTATGCCCCTGGGCCGACCTGAAAGAAACCGAGGAAGCTTTCTTTTTGGAGGAACCTCCAGGCTTGGCAGAGACAAAAAGATAAAGAAAAAGAGTTTGAGAATGTGTTATGCCTAACTCTTGGCAAAGCAGCTGAAATATCTTGATAAAATCCCAGGAATTTGGATGAAGCTGGGATGGGGCAATATTACACGACCACAATAAGTCGGTCTCGAAAGCAGTAAATGGAAAAGTAATGTTCAACTGACTAAAGAAATACTCATAGGCGTAGAAAAAAGGACGCTCCCCCTCGATAGAGGTAGGAAAACAAACCCTCTCGTCAGAGTTGGGAGCCACAAGCTCATAATCTCTCTCTCGGGCACCACCACCAGGAGCCACAAATCTCTCTCTCGGGCACCACCACCACAAACCCTATGACGTTTCCTTAGCTCCACACAAAACTCAGCATCCACAATAGAGAATAGAGACAAGACAAGGGAGTCCAGCCAGTCGGACATCCCCTTGGGAACTTTAGAAGACATCTTTACAATGTTATTGCGAGAATACATGAGGCCAACTAATCCTACAACAAGAAAAGAAGATTGGATTACTAAAAAATATCTCGGGCAAAGGACGAAACAACTCGACCAATATGATACAGAAGAACAAACAGAAAAGGAAAACCCCAAGACTCAAACCAAAGTCCTGGGGCATCCTTTGGAGGCAGTAACAAAGCAAGGTTTCAGGAAAAATCTACAGCTTACGTCTCGGCATCCCCCAAACAAGAAAAGAAGATTTCAAACAGCAAGCATTTTCATAG
>NC_029785.2:74298146-74301148 GCF_000816755.2 Arachis ipaensis | reverse complement strand
AGAGGTAGGAAAACAAACCCTCTCGTCAGAGTCGGGTGCCACAAGCTCATAATCTCTCTCTCGGGCACCACCACCACAAACCCTATGACGTTTCCTTAGCTCCACACAAAACTCAGCATCCACAATAGAGACACACATTAAGACAAGGGAGTCCAGCCAGTCGGATATCCCCTCGGGAACTTTAGAAGACATCTCTACAATGTTATTGCGAGAAGACATGAGGCCAACTAATCCTACAATAAAGAAAAGAAGATGGGATTACCAAAAAACATCTCGAACAAGGGGTAAAATAACTCGACTATGATACAGAAGAACAAACAGAAAAGGAAAACCCCAAGACTCAAACCAAAGTCCTGGGGCATCCTTTGGAGGCAGTAACAAAGCAAGGTTTCAGGAAAAATCTACAGCTTACGTCTCGGCATCCCCCAAACAAGAAAAGAAGATTTCAAACAGCAAGCATTTTCATAGAAGAAAGACGAAACACAAAAAAGTACAAAAAGTCATCAAAGCCACTATCTTTTTACAGTCTATCAGCAAAAAGCTTCGACAACATCAAACACACCAAGCAGAAATCATCAAAGACACAGCCTTTTCTCCAGAATCAAACAAATTATCAGCAAAAGCACAAACGAAAACAGTGATAACATGCAAAAGCCCTAAGAGCGTCAAGCAATATGAAAGACGAAAAGATTCATACAAAAGAGCGAAGAAACTTCAGAGCACGCATTACGACAGTAACCAAGCACAGTAAAAGCAGAAAGATCCAAACTTTCTCAAAAAAAAATCGGAACACTCACCATCAGGCAGAAAAAAATGACGAAGAAGGAAAGGAAGAAAGAACCAACCTGAAATGAAGAAAGAAGCTTCAAAAACGGAATCGCCCAGAAAATCGCTGAATGATGCCACAAAGCAAAGACAAAGCGCAGGCAAAAAGTGAGAAAGTAAAGGAAGAAGTTACGAAGAAGAACGAAGAAGAGAAACCGTTTTCTGAATGCAGAAATTCAAAATAAAGCCAAAGGAAATAGGGCAATTAATGCCAACTAATGAAGGAATTTAACCCTCGCACGTTCCCTAGAAGCGCTAATACACAAGCGCGCGCTCTTAGAGAAAAACGTTCCACATTCAAAAAGGTTCTACAAAGGAAAGAATCGACTAAATGCTTGAGTTCGACTTCACTAGAGAAGGACCGAAGTCAAGGACTCGACCTCAAAAAAGAAGACCGAGCTCAAGCAGGGGCACTGTTTATACATTGGGTCGAGCTATCCGACCTGGGATGATTGGCGACAAAGTGACCGACCTCTTCAGGTCAGGCTACCCGACCTCTTCTAAAAGAGGTCGGCCAAATCGACAGGAAAGTCCAATAAAGGGCTCAAATAGAGGAACACGACCCAAATCCAAAGGCAACCCAAGCCTATAGAGATAAAGGCAGTTCCCTTGAAGATAAGCTGACTTTACTTAAAATAAGATAAGATAAGAAAAGTGTTCATACCCTGGGTCGAGCTGTCCGAACCGGGATGTTCAATAACAAAGCGACCGACCTGTTCAGGTCAAGCGGGCCGACTTCTTTGCGAAGAACTCGGCCAAATCGACAGGAAAGCCCAGTAAAGGGCCCAAATGAAGGGACACAGCCCAATCCAAAGGCAGCCCAAGCCTACAGAGAGAAGGGCGGTTCTGTTGAAGATAAGTTGACCTCACCATAAGATAAGATAAGATAAGATAACTAACTTATCTTATCTAAAAAGGTCACTCTACACCACTATAAATACACTGGAGCACCCAGGTATAACTCATACTCTGATTCTACTAAAAACCTGCTTAATACCCATGCTAACTTAAGCATCGGAGTCTCTTGCAGGTACCCCCCACCCTCCGGTGACAAAGGATCAGCAGTGCAGCTAGATCAACAAGTCCGACACGACAGCTCCGGCCGCCACTCACCAGCCGGACACATCAACACCGACCAGTACAGAAGATCTCGTCCGAGATCGACCTCCAGTTTCAGGTAACCCTCGGAACATTGGCGCCGTTGCTGGGGACCTGGAAGTCATCCCAACACCATGGCAGACGGCCATGACAATGACCATGACTCAGATCTAGAAAATAGAACGCCGCACAAAAACGCGGACACCACACCAAAAGATACCCCGGAATCCGACAGACACAAAAACTCACCAAAACTGGGAGAAATAGAAGCGCTTCAAGATCGTTTAAAGCAAGTTGAGAAAGAAACCCAACAACAACGGGAAATCGGAAAGGATCTACAAAGAGAGGTACGGCGACGTCGAGAATTGGAAGAAAAACTACAGCAATTAGAAGCCGATCTCAAATCAAAAACTCCTCGGACCATTCCTGAGGAAAATTCACGCAAAGAACAAGATCCATTCACCAGGAAAATCATGAAAACCAAAATCCCAAAAGACTTCAAACTCCCGGATATGATTTTGTACGACAGCACCACAGATCCCAATCATCATCTCAGCAATTTCAGAAGCAGAATGTACCTTACCGACGCCTCAGATGCCGTTCGCTGCAAAGCTTTTCCAACAACCCTCACAAACACAGCGATCAGATGGTTCGACAACTTACCTCCAAAGTCCATCTCAAACTTTGACGACCTGGCCAAAAAGTTCCTGGCCAGATTTTCCATCCAGAAGGATAAGGCTAAGCACGCACCCAGTTTACTAGGGATCAAGCAAGGAGAATGGGAGAGCCTCTGCAACTACATGGAGAGATTCAACAAAACATGCATGGACATACAAAGTTTACCAACAGAGGCCGCCATCATGGGACTCATCAATGGCCTACGAGAGGGACCTTTTAGCCAATCTATATCAAAAAAGTACCCTACCTCCTTAGACGAAGTATAGGAGCGAGCAGAAAAATACATCGACATGGAAGAGAACGCTCGGGTGGGAGAAATCTCATAATCTGGGGCCCCCCTACCGAGACAAAGACAAGGACTCCAAAAGGAAAGAAGATCGACAGGGGGAGAAAATAAAAAA
>NC_029785.2:74264931-74297438 GCF_000816755.2 Arachis ipaensis | reverse complement strand
CAAACCAAAGTCCTGGGGCATCCTTTGGAGGGAGTAACAAAGCAAGGTTTCCAGGAAAATCTACAGCTCGCACCCCAGCATCTCTCAGAAAGAATTCAAACAGCAAACATTCCTCATCAAAGTAAAACACAGAAAGTCATTTCGGTCTACCAAGCAAAAAGCATCCCCAAAATCAAAGCACGCCAAGTAGAAACCATCAAAGGTGCAAACTTTTTCAGAATCAGACGAAAAGAAATCTCCAAACAAAGCAAGGAACAGATGCAGATTTTCTATCGGTATCAGACAGGAAACAACCGGAAGCAACAATAAAACCCTAGAAAGCCTCGACGGAAATGCCAGGAGAATGCATAAAAGAAAGTCAAGAAAAACATATTACAGTGACAAGCAAATACAAGACCACGAAAAAGATTCAAACTTTCAAACATAACAAAATCAAAGCTTCACTAAAAAACTGAAGACGAAGCTATGAAGGAAGCAAGAAAGTGAGTACCAACCTGGAAAAAGCAGCAAGCTTCAAAGAAATTGAGGATGGAAGACGAAAATTGGAGTCGCCCTCTCACGAGCAAAAAAGCACAAACAAAAGCAATAACGCAGGGAAAAACGCGGAACAACAGGCGAAAACAGAAGCTTCAGAAAAACCATCAAGCGACGCCGCAACGCAATAAAAGCTGAAATGGGGGTGAAAGGCAGAGAATGAAGGGATAAGTGCGAAGAAGTTACGAAAAGGGCGAAGGAGAGAAACCGTTTCTGGGTTTTCAAAATCAAAATAAAGAGCCAAAGGGAAACGGGGCAATTAATGTTAAAATTAATGAAAGCATTAAACCCTCGCACGTTCCCAAAGCGCCGATATAAAAGCGCGTGCTTTTAAAGGAAAAAAAACGTTCTACATTCAAAAAGGCTTCTACAAAGGAATCGACAAAGTGCTTGAGTTCGGCTCTACTAGAGAAGGACCGAAGTTGAGAACTCGGCCTCAAAAAAGAAAACCGAGCTCAAGCAGGGGCACTGTTCATACCCTGGGATGAGCTGTCTGAACCGGGATGTTCAGTAGCAAAGCGATCGACCTGTTCAGGTCAAGCGGATCGACTTCTTTGCGAAGAACTCGGCCAAATCGACAGGAAAGCCCAGTAAAGGGCCCAAATGAAGGGACACAGCCCAATCCAAAGGCAGCCCAAGCCTACAGAGAGAAGGGCGGTTCTGTTGAAGATAAGTTGACCTCACCATAAGATAAGATAAGATAAGATAACTAACTTATCTTATCTAAAAAGGTCACTCTACACCACTATAAATACACTGGAGCACCCAGGTATAACTCATACTCTGATTCTACTAAAAACCTGCTTAATACCCATGCTAACTTAAGCATCGGAGTCTCTTGCAGGTACCCCCCACCCTCCGGTGACAAAGGATCAGCAGTGCAGCTAGATCAACAAGTCCGACACGACAGCTCCGGCCGCCACTCACCAGCCGGACACATCAACACCGACCAGTACAGAAGATCTCGTCCGAGATCGACCTCCAGTTTCAGGTAACCCTCGGAACATTGGCGCCGTTGCTGGGGACCTGGAAGTCATCCCAACACCATGGCAGACGGCCATGACAATGACCATGACTCAGATCTAGAAAATAGAACGCCGCACAAAAACGCGGACACCACACCAAAAGATACCCCGGAATCCGACAGACACAAAAACTCACCAAAACTGGGAGAAATAGAAGCGCTTCAAGATCGTTTAAAGCAAGTTGAGAAAGAAACCCAACAACAACGGGAAATCGGAAAGGATCTACAAAGAGAGGTACGGCGACGTCGAGAATTGGAAGAAAAACTACAGCAATTAGAAGCCGATCTCAAATCAAAAACTCCTCGGACCATTCCTGAGGAAAATTCACGCAAAGAACAAGATCCATTCACCAGGAAAATCATGAAAACCAAAATCCCAAAAGACTTCAAACTCCCGGATATGATTTTGTACGACAGCACCACAGATCCCAATCATCATCTCAGCAATTTCAGAAGCAGAATGTACCTTACCGACGCCTCAGATGCCGTTCGCTGCAAAGCTTTTCCAACAACCCTCACAAACACAGCGATCAGATGGTTCGACAACTTACCTCCAAAGTCCATCTCAAACTTTGACGACCTGGCCAAAAAGTTCCTGGCCAGATTTTCCATCCAGAAGGATTAAGGCTAAGCACGCACCCAGTTTACTAGGGATCAAGCAGGGAGATCGGGAGAGTCTCCGCAACTACATGGAAAGATTCAACAAAACATGCATGGACATACAAAGTTTACCAACAGAGGCCGCCATCATGGGACTCATCAATGGCCTACGAGAGGGACCTTTTAGCCAATCTATATCAAAAAAGTACCCTACCTCCTTAGACGAAGTATAGGAGCGAGCAGAAAAATACATCGACATGGAAGAGAACGCTCGGGTGGGAGAAATCTCATAATCTGGGGCCCCCCTACCGAGACAAAGACAAGGACTCCAAAAGGAAAGAAGATCGACAGGGGGAGAAAATAAAAAATACCATAACTACACTCCTCTCAGGGTATCCCTGGTCGACGTATACAAAGAAGTCTGCCACACAGAGAAAATCCCCCCAGCACGACCACTCAAAGGCAAAAGAGGAGGAGGAAACCAGAAGGAATATTGTGAATACCATCGAGTCCGAGGGCACTCCACCAACGAGTGCTTCGACTTGAAAAATATCATAGAAAATTGGTGAGAGAAGGAAAATTAGATCGATTTCTAGCCACCCGAGATGACGACCAAAGAAAGAGACGAAGGGACGAAGATGACGGACGAGCTGAACGATCACCTCGGACACCAGAAAGACACATCCACATGATACACGGCGGATTTGCAGGAGGTGGGATCTCCAAATCATCCCGAAAAAGATATCTCAAAGAAGTATATCATGTCGAGGGAAAGGAGGAAGCACCCGACATCCCGGCGATAACATTCACTAAAGAGGACGCATCCGGCATCATCTCGGGACACGACGATCCCATGGTCATCACTATCATACTGGCAAATGCCAATCTACACCATACATTAGTAGACCAAGGGAGTTCTTCCGACATCTTATTCAAAACAGGCTTCGACAAACTTGGCTTAGATGAAAAGGAGCTTAGAGCATACCCGAATAGTCTGTTCGGACTAGGAGACACCCCGGTACAACCACTGGGATACGTATCACTACACACAACCTTCGGAAAAGGGAACCAATCCAGGACCCTCAAAATAGACTACATTGTGGTCGACGTAAGTTCAGCCTACAATGCTCTAATAGGTCGGACAACACTTAATCAACTCGGCGCGATAGTCTCGACCCCACACCTATGCATGAAATTTCCAACTACAGAAGGGATAGCCACGATAAAGGCAGATCAAAAGATGGCACGCCGCTGTTATAACGAAAGTCTAAACCTCAGAGGCAGAGGGGAAGAGTTTCATACAATTGAACTTGGCGGAGTTCAGCGACGAGAAGAACTTCGTCCGCAGCCAGAAGGTGAGACAGAGAAGATTCAGATCGGAGACACCTCGGATAAAACAACTAATATCGGCACGATCCTAAGAGGAGACTCAAAAGAATTACTGATACAATTCTTACGAGATAATGTTGACCTCTTCGCATGGAAAGCCGCAGACATGCCGGGCATAGACCCTAAGCTAATGAGCCACAAGTTGGCGGTCTATCCAGGATCTTGGCCGGTGCAGCAGCGACGAAGGAAGCTGGGAGTTGAACGATCCCAAGCTGTGGAAGAACAGGTACAGGCACTACTGGAGGCAGGATTCATAAGAGAAGTCAAGTATCCGCTATGGTTAGCCAACGTCGTCTTGGTGAAAAAATCAAATGGGAAGTGGTGAATGTGTACTGATTACACCGATCTCAACAAAGCCTACCCAAAAGATCCTTACCCACTCCCAAGTATCGACGCTCTGGTAGATGCTTCCTCCGGATATAGATACCTCTCATTTATGGACGCATTTTTGGGATACAACCAAATCCCCATGTATCCACCAGATCAAGAAAAGACCTCGTTTTTAACACCAAAAGCAAATTACTGCTACATCGTGATGCCTTAAAACGCGGGTGCTACTTATCAAAGACTAATGAACAAAGTTTTCTCAGACCACATCAGAAAAATCATGGAAGTATATGTGGACGACATGTTAATAAAGACACAAAACGAAGACACACTACTGTCCGACCTGACTCAAGTGTTCGACACTATAAGGAAGCATGACATGCGACTCAATCCCGCAAAATGCACCTTTGCAGTAGAAGCAGGCAAATTCCTAGGTTTCATGCTCACACAAAGAGGAATTGAAGCAAACCCGGATAAATGCCAAGCCATACTCAACATGAATAGCCCCACCTGTTCAAAGAAGTACAGCAACTCAACGGGAGATTGGCCGCCCTATCCAGATTCTTAGTAGGGGCAGCTATAAGATCTCTCCCCTTCTATGCTACTTTAAGGAAGGGAAAGCAGTTCGAATGGATGACAGAATGTGAACAGGCCTTCCGAGACTTCAAGGAGTTCTTAGGACGGCCACCTATCTTATCTCGACCACGAGAAGGAGAACCGCTCATATTATATCTCGCAGTAGGAAGCTGGGCAATAGCCTCAGCACTAGTCAGAGAAGACGAAAGTGGGCAACAACCTGTATACTTCATTTGCAAATCACTACAGGGATCCGAGCTGAACTACCAGAAGATAGAAAAGTTTGCCTATGCTCTCATTTTAACATCTCGACGACTTCGCCCGTACTTCCAGGCTCACACCATTAAGGTTCGAACCAACCAGCCCATAAAAGGAATACTGCAGAAAACAGACTTAGCAGGCAAAATTTTACAATGGGCAGTAGAGTTATCAGAGTTCGACCTCCAATACGAACCTCAGACGGCCATCAAATCGCAGCATCTGGCCGACTTCGTTGCAGAATTCACAGATGCCCTGAAAACCCCCACAGAATGGAATCTTTATGTGGATGGTTCTTCAAATAAAACGGGAAGTGGCGCCGGCGTGATAATAGAAAGCAATCAAGGAACCCAAGTCGAGCTCTCCCTCAAGTTCGGGTTCCCGGCCTCGAACAACCAGGCCGAGTATGAAGCTTTATTAGCTGGTTTGAAGCTGGCTAAAGAGGTTGGAGTTCAAAAACTCAACATTTACAGCGATTCACAAGTAGTCACCTCACAGATAACAGGAAGTTATCAAGCCAAGGACCCTACCATGAAAAAATATTTGGATAAAACCAAGGAACAGCTCGGACAACTCGGGGAATATAAGATCTGCCACATACCCCGCGAACAGAATGCCCGAGCTGACGCACTCTCGAAACTAGCCAGCACCAAACCAGGGGGAAACAATAGAAGCCTCATTCAGGAAATACTACAGAACCCATCAATCTCGGAAGAGGGAAAAGTCCTGGCCATAATAAATCAGGACCAAGGATGGATGACCCCCATA
This sequence comes from Arachis ipaensis, assembly GCF_000816755.2. Classification (NCBI taxonomy): domain Eukaryota; kingdom Viridiplantae; phylum Streptophyta; class Magnoliopsida; order Fabales; family Fabaceae; genus Arachis; species Arachis ipaensis. The sequence continues at coordinate 74,291,962 of NC_029785.2, read as the reverse complement.
ATCAACTACCTCAAAACAGGAACACTCCCTACAGAAGAAAAGGAGGCAAAGAGGTTAAAAAGGGAGGCACAGTACTACACCATCATAAACAACATCCTCTACAAAAAAGGGATCTCAATACCATTACTAAAATGCGTGCCGACCTCCAACGCAAGGGAAGTACTAGAAGAAGTACACGACGGCATTTGTGGCAATCATCTTAGAGCACGGGCTCTCACCAAAAAAGTACTCCGGGCGGGGTTCTATTGGCCAACTCTACAGAAAGAAGCTACAAAATTTGTAAAGACATGTCCACCATGTCAGAAACATGCCAACTTTCACATCGCCCCGCTAGCAGAGCTCATCAGCGTGACTTCACCTTGGCCGTTTGCAAAATGGGGACTTGATCTTCTCGGACCCTTTCCCCAGGGATCAGGACAAGTAAAATTCCTCATATTCGGAGTAGACTATTTTACAAAATGGATTGAGGCAGAGCCCCTAGCCAGTACCACCGCTCAAAGAAGTCCAAAATTCCTATACAGGAATATTGTCATGAAGTTCGGGGTTCCATACTCCATAACCACAGACAATGGCACTCAATTCACAGACGCAGGCTTCAGGAGACTAGTAGCCGACTTGAATATAAAGCACCAGTACACCTCCGTTGAACATCCACAAGCCAATGGACAGGCCAAAGCTGCTAACAAAGTTATATTGGCCGGGTTAAAATGGAGATTACAAGATGCAAAGGGAGCATGGGCAGAAGAACTTCCACAGGTCCTATGGGCATATCGAACGACGCCACATTCCACCACAAAGGAATCCCCCTTCCGATTAGCATATGGAATAGAGGTAATAATTCTGATAGAGATTGAGGAAGGATCGCCCAGAGTAGTTCATTACATTGAGGGAGCAAACTCCCAACTCCAAAAGGAAGAGCTCGACCTGCTACCCGAAATCCAAGAAAGAGCTCGGATCAGGGAAGAAGCGCTAAAACGTCGAATGGCTTCCAGATATAATCAAAGGGTAGTGCCGAGAAGTTTCGCAGAAAATGACCTCATCCTAATCCGAAATGATATCGGCACAACTCGACCAGGAGAAGGAAAATTGACAGCAAACTGGAAAGGACCCTACCGAGTTGTAGAAGTACTTGGGAAGGGCTACTACAGACTGTCTGAACTCGATGGACGAGAGCTTCCCAGATCATGGCACGCCTGCAACCTAAGAAGGTACTACAGTTAGAAAAGATAAAGATCTCATTGTTGGATGCACTCTTTTTCCCGAAAAGGTTTTTTAATGAGGCACCAAGTTGAGACTCAGACACTATCCGCCTTAAAAGGATGATCCCATATGTATATATTTGCACTTTTCCTTTGAATAAAATATATCTTAGATAATCTACAAGTGTTCAAGACGCATTAATCTGAAGCATTCATCGTCCGATTATAAAGCAACCGATCGGCAGAAAGTGAAAAACAAATTCACTGCACAATCACGATAAAGACAACCGTCCGATAAAGGTGAAAACGCGATTCACCCAAAAGACGATCTAGAGATGACAACCACTTTCTACAAATCGGCAAAGATGAACACAGAATAATGTAAGAAGTTATCAAAAGTGATCTAAAAAAGAACCTGACGAGGTCTTACGGATTGCTAAAATAATAACTTAAAGACTGGCCGACGTTAAGAAGTCGGACCAAATCAACCCAAGTTATAAGTAAACCCTGGAAAGAGGTCTGGCCAACCCTATTAAAGAGGATTACTTTAACTTAGAAGGGCCCGACATAACAAAGTCAGCCCAAAACCAAAAAAGTTATACAGGTAGTCCCTGAAAGAGACTTGACAAAGGTCCAAAAAAGAGTACTACAAAAGTAACTTAAAGGAGACCGATATAACGAAGTCGGACTCCTACTACTAAAAAGTTATTTGCAAAAGTAACTTAAAGGAGACCGATATAACGAAGTCGGACTCCTACTACTAAAAAGTTATTTGCAAAAGTAACTTAAAGGAGACCGGTATAACGAAGTCGGACTCCCAAGTTATTTACAAAAATAACTTAAAGGAGACCAACATAACGAAGTCGGACTCCTACTACTAAACAAGTTATAAAAGTAGTCCCTAAAAGAGATCTAACAAAGATCCAAGAAAGAGGATTACAAAAACAACTTAGAGGACCAACTTGAAGAAATCGGTCATAGATCTTCTGAAACACAAGCAAGAACAAGAAAACCGAAGAACAAGTTAAGACCCACAACCACAAAAGGATTCAAGTACAAAACAATCCAAAAAGCGTGAAAGCATGATATAATCCACAAAGTTATAAAGATTCAGAGGCCACCAAAATCTACCTCAAAAGCTAGAAAGTTACTTTTGTTTGTCAAAATAAAAAGTTTCTAGGCAAGCAAAGAGAAAGTATCAACAGTTAACAAAAAAGAGTTTAAAAAGCCCACAAGCCGGGCCAACTACGAAAATATCCAGAACAAATGGGCTAAGGGTCAGAAGACTATTTAGCAAGCATCAGTTCGAGGAGACGGAAGGCGAGTCTGGAGAGGAATAGCATCCACAGTACCATCATCCCGGTTTAAGATCTGACAGTCAGGATCAGAAGCGAGAGGGCTGACCTCGGCGGGAACGGCAGGAGTTGACACCTTGGCAGAGGATACGGGGGGAGGTTCGACATCATCCTCATCCTCGTCATCAGGGACAACTTTGCCATCTCTGACAACGTTATCTAAGCTAAAGAGGGTCAGGTCGGCCTCGAGAGCAATAACCCGAACTTGTTCCTTAAGGTTCTCATAGGCAGCAGTTACGCTGCCAACAAGATGACCTTGGAGTTCGGAATAATTAGCTCGGGCATTCTCCAACTCCTCTCTCAGACGCAACACCTCCCGATAAGATGTCACATAACTATCCTTATGTCTCATAGCCGTGTCCTCGGCCAGTCTCACAGAAGCCGCCAGAGAAGTGGAACTCGCCTTCTCATTCTCCAAATATTTTTCCAACTTGGCCACCCTCACTTCAAGCTCCTCCTTCAAACCTTTCATCCGATCAAACTCCTATTTGGCCTCCTCCATGAAAGCTTTAGTGGCATGGAGAGGAAGACTTTGAGCAGTTCGATATAAGGCTGCTCCCATGTGTGCCAACTTAATACCACTCCGAGTTATATAATCAAAATGATGAAGAAGCAACACGTCGTCCATAGAAAGAACACTATAAGGGCCGATTTATTGATCTACAAACTCAACCGCATCAAAGTTTGGGGCATCAAGGTCGAAAGGCTCAGTGGTTTTTTGTTTCTTACTAGGAGGGGCACCAGAAGCTGCAGCAGAAGATTGTGGAGGATCGACCAGACGAACCCGAGGAGTAGTAATTGCTTTCCTCGGCCCGGGAGAACTTGGTATAGGAGGTTTAACTGGAACCTGAGAAGATCCCTCTCCGGCCGCCTTGGCCTAGATGTTTAAAGCAGCAGTCGCCTTCTTTGCCTTCTTGTAGGCCTTCATAGAATCATTATTCTTCGACATTTCTGAAAAAAAACAAAATCAAAAAGACAAGTTACAACATAGGAGAAGAAAAGCTCGGAAGTAGTATAAAAATAAATCAGACAGTACCCAAAGCAGCCCGAACCAAAGAGGGATCACTCAAAAATCTCTTCGTGTCCAGATGGGGAGGCTTCCCCCACAAATCTTCAAGAACAACTACAAAGGCCCGCTCAACCTCACTAAGCATCTCCCATGTGTAACGTGGCACTCTTACATTCTTTTGCCACTCTAGAGGAAAAGCGGGCTCATCATTTTCATCAAGAAAAAAGGGGTGGACCCCCTCAATAGCACGGATTCGGAAGAAATAGTTCTTAAAATCTTTAAACGACTCATCATACATGGCAAAAACTTTATGCCCCTGGGCCGATCTGAAAGAAACCTAGGAAGCTTTCTTTTTTGAAGAACCTCCGGGCTTGGCCGAGACAAAAAGATAAAGGAAAAGGGTTTCAGAAGGAGTTACGCCCAACTCCTGGCAAAGAAGTTGAAATATTTTGATAAAACCCCAGGAGTTAGGATGACGCTGGGACGGAGCAATGTTACAGGACCATAACAAGTCAGTTTCAAAAGCAGTAAAAGGGAAAGTAACGTTTAATTGGCTGAAGAAGTATTCATAAGCATAGAAGAAGGGACGCTCCCCCTCGACGGAAGTCAGAAAACAAACTCTCTCATCAGAATCAGGGGCAACAAGCACGTAATTCCCTTCACAGGTACTGTTACCACAAATCCTATGACGCTTCCTCAGCTCTGTGCAAAATTCAGCATCCACAACAGAAACACACAACAAAACAAGGGAGTCCAGTCAATCGGACATCCCCTCGGGAACTCTGGAAGACATCTCTACAATGTTATTGCGAGAAGACATGAGGCCAACTAATCCTACAAATAAGAAATGAAGAGGGGGCTACTAAAAACATCTCGGACAAGGGAGAAAACAACTCGGTTAATACGATACAGGCGAAGAAACAGAAAAGGAAAATTCCAAAACCCAAACCAAAGTCCTGGGGCATCCTTTGGAGGTAGTAACAAAGCAAGGTTTCCAGGAAAAATCTACAGCTCGCACCCCAGCATCTCTCAGAAAGAATTCAAACAGCAAACATTCTTCATCAAAGTAAAACACAGAAAGTCATTTCGGTCTACCAAGCAAAAAGCATTCCCAAAAATCAAAGCACGCCAAGTAGAAACCATCAAAGGTGCAAACTTTTTTAGAATCAGACAAAAAAAAATCTCCAAACAAAGCAAAGAACAGATGCAGATTTTCTATCGGTATTAGATAGGAAACAACCAGACGCAACAATAAAACCCTAGAAAGCCTCGATGGAAATTCCAGGAGAATGCATAAAGGAAAGTCAAGAAAAACACATTACAGTGACAAGCAAATACAAGACCACAAAAAAGATTCAAACTTTCAAACATAACAAAATCAAAGCTTCACTAAAAAACTGAAGACGAAGCTATGAAGGAAGCAAGAAAGTGAATACCAACCTGGAAAAAGCAGCAAGCTTCAAAGAAATTGAGGATGGAAGACGAAAACTGGAGTCGACCTCTCACGAGCAAAAAAGCACGAACAAAAGCAATGTCGCAGGGAAAAATGCGGAACAACAAGCAAAAACAGAAGCTTCAGAAAAATCACCAAGCGACGCCGTAACGCAAGAAAAGCTGAAATGTGGGTGAAAGGCAGAGAATGAAGGGATAAGTGCGAAGAAGTTACGAAAAGGGCGAAGAAGAGAAACTGTTTCTGGGTTTTCAAAATCAAAATAAAGAGCCAAAAAGGAAACGGGGCAATTAATGTTAAAATTAATGAAAGCATTAAACCCTCGCACGTTCCCAAAGCGCCGACATAAAAGCGCGCGCTTGTAGAGGAAAAAACGTTCTACATTCAAAAAGGCTTCTACAAAGGAATCGACAAAGTGCTTGAGTTCGGCTCTACTAGAGAAGGACCGAAGTTGAGAACTCGGCCTCAAAAAAGAAAACCGAGCTCAAGCAGGGGCACTGTTCATACCCTGGGTCGAGCTGTCCGAACCGGGATGTTCAGTAGCAAAGCGACCGACCTGTTCAGGTCAAGCGAACCGACTTCTTTGCGAAGAACTCGGTCAAATCGACAGGAAAGCCCAGTAAAGGGCCCAAATGAAGGGACACAGCCCAATCCAAAGGCAGCCCAAGCCTACAGAGAGAAGGGCGGTTCCGTTGAAGATAAGCTGACCTCACCATAAGATAAAATAAGATAAGATAACTAACTTATCTTATCTAAAAAGGTCACTCTACACCACTATAAATACACTGGAGCACCCAGGTATAACTCATACTCTGATTCTACTAAAAACCTGCTTAATACCCATGCTAACTTAAGCATCGGAGTCTCTTGCAGGTACCCCCCACCCTCCAGTGACAAAGGATCAGCAGTGCAGCTAGATCAACAAGTCGGACACGACAGCTCCGGCCGCCACTCACCAGCCGGACACATCAGCACCGACCAGTACAGAATATCTCATCCGAAATCAACCTCTAGTTTCAGGTAACCCTTGGAACAATAAGGTAACTAACTTATCTTATCCGAAAGGTCAGACCACACTACTATAAATACACTGGAGCACCCAGGTATAACTCATACTCTGATTCTACAAAAAACCTGCTTAATACCCGTGCTAACTTAAGCATCGGAGTCTCTTGCAGGTACCCCCCACCCTCCGGTGACCAAGGATCAGCAGTGCAGCCAGCCAACAAGTCGGACACAACAGCTCCGGCCGCCACTCACCAGCCGGACACATCGACACTGACCAGTACAGAAGATCTCATCCAATATCGACCTCCAGTTTCAGGTAACCCTCGGAACAGTTAGTATTCGAAAATTAAAAAGAGAAATAAAATAAAATTTGAAAACTAAATAAATTAATTTAAGAAGAGTTTTGAAAAAGTGGTTAGTGATTTTCGAAAATTGGAGAGAGAAAAGTAGTTAGGTGGTTTTGAAAAAGATACGATTGAAATAGAAAACTTTTAAAATTTAAAACAATAATCAAGTGGTTAATTGAAAAAGATTTGAAAATCAATTCTGAAAAGATAAGAAGTTAGAAAAGATTTTGAAATTAAATTTTGAAAAAGATATGATTGAAATTTATTTTGAAAAAGAATTGAAAAGGAAATTAAAAAGATTTGATTTTTGAAATTAAAGCTGATTACTTGACTAACAAGAAACTAAAAGATATGATTCTAGAATTTAAAGATTGATCCTTTCTTAATAGGCAAGTAACAACTTGAAATTTTTTGAATCAAAATATTAATTATTAGCATTAAATTCAAAAATATGAAATAAAAATAAGAAAAAGATTTTGAAAATCAAACTTTAAAATTTTCGAAAATATTAAGAAAAAATGAAAAAGATTTGATTTTTGAAAAGGATTTGAAAAAGATAGAATTTTTAAATTGAAATTTCGACTTTACTAAAAAGAAACAACTAAATTTTAAAACTTTTGACTAAATCAATTCAAAATTTCGAAATTTATGAGTAGAATAAAGGAAAGATATATTTTTTATTTTTAAATTTAATGAAGAAGGTGAAAAACAACAAAATGATGCAAAACACAAGAAATTAAGATCAAAACAAAAATGCATGCAAGAACACTTTGAATGTCAAGATGAACACCAAGAACACCTTGAAGATCATGATGAACACCAAGAACATATTTTTAAAAATTTTTAAGAAAAGAAAAAACATGCAGGACACCAAACTTAAAAATTTTTAACTTTCAGACACTAATAATTCAAGAATGCATATGAAAAATAAGAAAATACACAAAATAAGAAAATGCAAAGATCAAATAAAGGAAATTATTAAGAACAACTTGAAGATTATGAAGAACAAAACTCAATGCATGTGTTCTTCGAAAATTTAAAAAAAAAATCAAAATATGCAATTGACACCAAACTTAAAATTTGACACAAGACTCAAACAAGAAACACAAAATATTTTTGGTTTTTATGATTTTATTAATTTTTTTTGTAATTTTTCGAAAATTAATTTGGAAAAAGAAGATAAAGAAATTCAAAATTTTTAATAAGAATTCCAAAAATCATGCAATGTTAGTCTAAAGCTTTGGTCCAAAAATTTAGACATGGCTTAATAGCCAGTCATGCTTTTTGTGAAAGCTTCGGTCCAAAAGATTAGACATGGCCAAATGGCCAGCCAAGCTTCAGCATACAAATCAGACATAGAACAGCCAAATAGATGGTAATCCAAAGGCTCTTGCCATGATAAGTGGAACTATGGAAGCCTCGGTCCAAAAAAATTAGATATGGCTTGACAACCAGCCAGGCTTCAACAAATCATGATGAAACTCTAGATTTCATTCTTAAAAATTCTAAAGAACAAAATATTTAAATTTTTTTTTGAATTTTTTGAAAACTGAAAATTTTTTTTTGAATTATTTTTCGAAAATTAAAAATAAAATACTTAAACATAAAATAAAATTACCTAATCTGAGCAACAAGATGAACCGTTAGTTGTGTAAACTCGAACAATCCCCAGCAACGGCGCCAAAAACTTGGTGCACGAAATTGTGATCTCAATTGTGCCAACAACTTGGTACGCACGATCGTAATCTCAACTCTTTTTCACAACTCTGCACAACTAACCAGCAAGTGCACTGGGTCATCCAAGTAATAAACCTTACGTGAGTAAGGGTCAATCCCACAGAGATTGTCGACTTGAAGCAAGCTATGGTCATCCTTGTAAATCTCAGTCAGGAAGATTCAAATAGTTATGGGGTTTTGATAATTAAAATATAAATAAAATATAAAATAAGATAAAGTTACTTATGTAATTCAATGGTGGGAATTTCAGATAAGCGTATGAAGATGCTTTGTTGCTTCTGAACTTCTGCTTTCCTATTGCCTCCTTCCAACCATGCGTTACCTACTTCCATGGCAAGCTGTATGATCCTCTCGGATGAAAACAAATCCATATGTGTTGTCACCGCACGGCTAATCATCTGTCGGTTCCCGCTAGTGTCGGAATAAGACCATTGTCCTTTTGCACACTGTCACTTGTGCCCCACATTCGCAGGTTTAAAGCTCTTTATAGTCATCCCTTCCCAGATCCTACTCGGAATACCACAGACAAGGTTTAGACTTTCTGGATCCCAGGAATGCTGCCAATGGTTCTAGCCTATACCACGAAGGTTAATCTCAGATTCAGCTGCTCTGTTGTTAGGAGAGAAGACGTGAATCTTAGATTAGAAACCCAAGAGAATATACTCCAGCTGCCATCCAATGACTACGTTGAACATCATGTAGACCACTTTGTGGTTGTCAGGCACGCGATCTTGGCTAAGCGAGTAACGAAGATTGGGTGATTGTCACGGGTTACCCCTTCATTCTGACTTAACTGAAATAAGAATGAGAGTATATCTTGAAGAAGAAGTAGGCATGAATTGAATAGAAAAACAGTAGTAATTGCATTAATTCATGAAGAACAGCAGAGCTCCACACCTTAATCTATAGGGTGTAGAAACTCCACCGTAGAAAATACATAAGTGAAAAGAGGTCTAGGCATGGCCGTGAGGCCAGCCTCCAAACGTGTACAATGGTCTCTAAGATCAAATTGATCAAAGGATATTCCAAAGATATAAAATAAATCCCTAAAAGTAGTTTTTATACTAAACTAGTAACTAGGGTTTACAGAAAATGAGTAACTAAGTGCAGATAGTGCAGAAATCCACTTCCGGGGCCCACTTGGTGTGTGCATGGGCTGAGCATTGAAGCTTTTTCATGCTTAGGCTGTTCCTAGAGTTAAACACCAGCTTTGGTGCCAGTTTGGGCATTTAACTCCAATTCTGGTGCCAGTTTGGGCGTTTTACGCCAAGATGTTTTAGGGTGACTTTGAACGCCAGTTTGGGCCATCAAATCTCGAGTAAAGTATGGACTATTATATATTTCTGAAAAGCCCAGGATGTCTAATTTCCAACACAATTGAGATCGCTCTAATTGAGCTTCTGTAGCTCCAGAAAATCCACTTCGAACAAAGGGAGGTCAGAATCCAACAGCATCTACAGTCCTTTTTCAGCCTCTGAATCAGATTTTTGCTCAGGTCCCTCAATTTCAACCAGAAAATACTTGAAATCACAGAAAAACACAAAAACTCATAGTAAAGTCTAGAAATATGATTTTTAATCAAAAATTAATAAAAATATAATAAAAATTAATTAAATCATACTAAAAACTATGTAAAAACAATGCCAAAGAGGGTATAAATTATCCGTTCATCTCAAATCCTCTCGTCAGAGTCCGGCGCTACCAGCTCATAGTTCTTCTCCTGATCCCTACTACTACAAATCTGGTGATGTTTCCTAAGCTCCACACAGTATTCAAAATTGACCATCGAGACACACATCAAGACGAGGGAGTCCAGCCAGTCAGACATGCCCTCAGGAACCTTGGAGGAGGTCTCAACAATATTTTTGCGAGAAGACATGAGTCAACTAGTTCTATAGTAAGAAAAAGGAAATAGTTACTAATCAATCAGCTCGGGCAAATCAACAAAACAGCTCGGGCAAACGCGGATATAACTCGATCTAAGGCATATAGAACAGAAAAAGTAGCAAAAGAAAACCCCAAGACTCAAACCAAAGTCCAGGGGCATCCTTTGGAGGCAGTAACAGAGCAAAGTTTCTGGAAAAATCTACAGCTTACGTCCCAACATCTCTCAAATAAGAAAAAGAAGATTCCAAATAGCGACACTTCGAAAAAAGAAAGTTAATTACAAAATGTCATCAAAGCTACTATCTTTTTACAGTCTATCAGCAAAGGGAACTACCAACATCAAAACATGCCAAGTGGAAATCATCAAAGATGCAACATTTTTTCAAGAATCAATCATGTCATTATTCCAAAAAATTCAAAATCAAAGAATACAGAAACAACATGCAAAGCCCTAAAAGCATCAACCATCAGAAAAGGCAAAAAAAGTTCATATAAAAGACGAAGAAACTCCCAGAACACACTTTACAACAGCATTCAGGCACAGTAAAAGAAGAAAGATCCAAACTTTCTCCGAGAAAAATCAAAACCTCCTCAAAATCAGATATGAAAAGAACGACATGGAAAAGAAAAGAGAAAGGAAGAAAGACCAACTGGTAGCAGGAAGGAGTCAATAAAACGCTGAGAGAGTAAAGCAACGACGAAGCCGCGGCGGATGATCACCTTTCGAACGAAAAACGAAGCACCAGTAGTCAGAGAAGAGAAATGAAAGGAGAAGAAGAAAACTGAAGCAAGGTCTTTCAGAAGTTCAAAATACGAAAGAGGGAAACAGCAAAAAAGAGGAGTTAATGGGCATTAAGAACCCTTGCACGTTCCCAAGAAGAATATAAACACAAAATGCGCACGTTGCAACCAAAAGGAGTAAAAGAAAAAAAATGCTTCACATTCAAGAAGCTTCAGCAAAAATAAGTGCTCGAGCTCGACTTTCCCAAAAAGGGGTCGAAATTTAGCAACAACACGACCTCAGAAAAAGATCAAGCTCGGACAGGGGCACTGTTCATGTCCTGGGTCGAGGTGTACGACCCGGGCTAACTTAAGGCAAGTCGACTCAACTCTTCCGACCAGGATGACTCGACCTCTTTATAAAAGAGGTCGACCAAACCGCTACAGAGGCCCGAGAAGGCCCAGACAAAGGAACACAGCCCAAATCTAAAGGCAGCCAAAGCCTAGAAAGATAAGGCAGTTCCCCCTAAAGATAAGATGACTTCACTCAAAGATAAGATAAGATAAGATAACTATCTTATCTCCCGAAAGGTCACTCCACACAATTATAAATACACTGGAGCACCCAGGTATAACTCATACTCTGATTCTACTCAAAACCTGCTTAATACCCTTGCTAACTTAAGCATCAGAGTCCCTTGCATGTACCACCACCCTCCGGTGACGAAGGATCAGCATCACTAACAAGTCCAACAAGTCGGACATGGCGGCTCCGGCCGCCACCCACAAGTCGGACACATCAGCGCCGGCTAGCACCGAAGATCTCGTCTGAGATCGACCTAAAGTTTCAGGTAACCCTCGGAACAAAAACTTTTTTAGGGAATCTGAAAAACTTTATTCAAGTAGGAAATATGAAATAGACAAGAATATATACATATAGGTGCTTACCCTTCTAAGTCGGGCAATATTGTAGATCTTGGCCTGGCGCCTTATTAAAAAACCTTTTCAGGAAAAAAAGTGCACATTGACCTAAGATCTTTATCACTTTCTAACTATAGTACCTTCTTAGGTTACAGGCACGCCATGACCTTGGTAGCTCTCGCCCCTCGAGGTTGGACACCTTGTAGTAGCCTTTTCCCAGTACCTCTATAACTCGGTAAGGCCCTTTCTAGTTAGTTGCTAGCTTCCCTTCTCCTGATCATCCTGCTCCAATGTCATTTCGGATTAGGATGAGATCGTTGATGACGAAACTTCGCTGGATTACCTTTGGGTTGTATCTTGAAGCCATTCAACGCTTTAATGCTTCCTCGGATAGTAAGTCGAGTTCTTCCCTTTGATTTTGGGAGTTGATCTCTTCATTGTAGAGGATCATTCTGGGGGATCCTTCCTCTGTCTCCACTGGGATCATTGCCTCCATTCCGTAAGCAAGTCGAAAGGGTGATTCTCTTGTGGTAGAGTACGGAGTTGTCCGATATTCCCGTAGGACTTGTGGGAGGTCTTCGGCCCAAGCTCCCTTTGCACCCTATAGTCTCCATTTTAACTCGGCTAGTATGACTTTGTTGGCAGCTTCTGCCTGTCCGTTAGCTTGTGGGTGTTCTATGGATGTGAATTGGTGCTTTATTTTCAAGTCAACTACCAAGTTCCTGAAACCTGTATCAGTAAATTGAGTGCCATTATCTGTGGTGATGGAGTAAGGGACCCCAAACCTTGTAATAATGTTCTTGTATAGAAATTTTTGACTTCTTTGAGCGGTGGCATTGGCTAGGGGCTCTGCCTCAATCTATTTTGTGAAATAGTCTACCCCTACAATAAGGAACTTAACTTGTCCCGATCCTTGGGGAAAAGGTCCTAGGAGGTCTAGCCCCCATTTTGCGAATGCCCAGGGTGACGTTACACTGATAAGCTCTTCTGGTGGAGCGATGTGGAAGTTAGCATGCTTCTGACAAGGTGGGCATGTCTTGACGAACTCTGTCGCTTCTTTGTGTAAGGTTGGCCAGAAAAATCCATCTCGGAGTACCTTTTTGGAAAGAGCTCGTGCCCCCAAATGGTTGCCACACATTAAGTCACTGTGTACTTCTTCCAGGACTTCCCTTATATTGGAAGTCAGTATACATTTTAGGAGGGATGCTGAGATCCCTCTCCTATATAAGATGTCGCCCATCATAGTGTAGTACTGTGCTTCTCGTATCAACCTCTTTGCCTCCTTCTTATCTGTGGGGAGTGTCTCTGTCTTGAGGTAGTTGATAATGGGGGTCATCCACCCTTGATCTTGACAAGATATGGTTAGGACCTTTTCTTCCTCTGTGATTGATGGGCATTTCAATGGTTCTTGGATGAGGCTTCTGTTATTGCCCCCTGGTTTGGTGCTTGCTAGTTTTGAGAGTGCATCTGCCTGAGCATTCTGTTCTCGAGGTATATGTTGGACCTCATATCTCCGATCTGTCCGAGCTGTTCTCTAGTTTTGTCGAGATATTTCTTCATGGTAGGATCCTTAGCTTGGTAGCTCCCTTCTATTTGTGAAATAACCACTTGTGAATCACTGAAGATGGTGAGCTTTTGAACTCCTATCTCTTTAGCCAGCCTCAAACCAGCCAGTAATGCCTCATATTCAGCTTGATTATTTGAAGCAGGGAATTCGAACTTGTGGGCTTACTTCCTTGAGGTTGGGTGGTCCTTGAAAGAGAAGTGAATCAAATTGAGGTCCAGGGTGACTTGGCTTTATTGCTTCCGTTATCCATACTAACGCTACAAGTGTGGCATTAGTGCTGAAGTTAGTGTGGCTAACGTCACACTTGCTACCCAGTTGGTATTTTTGGGGCTTAAAAGATGCCTCTAGTTTATGCTCCAATTTCATGCCTACTATAGAGTATTATATATCGCTGGAAAGCCCTGAATGTCAGCTTTCTAACGCAACTGGAATCACCTCAATTGGACCTCTGTAACTCAAGTTATGCTCCTTTGAAGGTGACATGGTTGTTGGCATAGTCGCTAGCGTTACTGGAAAAAGTGAGTCATAATAACGTTAGCAATCAAGGGATGAATATTGCCAGGTTCTGAAGTTCAAACTTAATGTCCACCCCATAATATTATATATTGTTGGAAAGCCCTGGATGTCTACTTTCCAAAGCCTTTAGAAGCGCATCATTTGGAGCTCTACAGCTCGAGTTACATTTCTTGGAAGGTAAAGAGGTCAGCTGGCCTTACTACAGGTTGATACCATGTTCATCTTTGCACTTTTGGGGCAGGTTTTCTCCCTCAAATTTAGTGTCCACTATGTAGTTCCATATATGCTTGGAAAGCTCTGGAATCTTACTTTCCAATGCCACTGAAATCACCTCATTTGGAACTTTGTGGCTCAAGTTATTCTTGTTTGAAGAAGTCATGGTCAGGCTGCCAAGTGAGATCTTTGCCCACGTTAATGTCCACGTTAGTGTGACTAACGTGGCCATTGACGTGGGTCTTCCTTTGCTTCGCAAACGTTAGTGGCACTCACTTTTTCCACTAACATTGGCACTTCTCTTTTCTTCCACGTTAGTGCCCACATTAGTGGAGCTAACGGGGTTGCTAATGTGGGTCTTCTTCCCTTTTGCTAACGTTAGTGGCGTTAACGTTCTCACTAAATTTCCAAGCTTTCCTTCCTTCCACTTTAAAGGCCACGTTAGTGGCGCTAACGTAGCCATTAACGTGGCTCTTCTCTGCTTCTTTTGGTCTGAAATCAAGCAAACAAAGTGTATCAAAGTAACATACAAGACAAATTTCATTATACTAAGTGTGCTAATAATACCCAAAATCAAAACTTCACTTAGTGTGATCTATTTCATCATATTTACCCTGTATATTAGCTAAAATTCACCTATGCTTGAGATTTTGTTTCATGCAGAGATTTTTCATGCTTTTGCTCCTTTATAAATAGAAATTATATGAAAACTGAATTAAAATCTACTGAAAAAGCATAGAAAAATAGGCCATCATGCCCTGGCATCAGACTAGGAGACACCACAATCCAACCGCTTGGATATATCTCACTATACACAACCTTTGGAAAAGGAACCTGATCAAGGACACTCAACATAGACTACATTGTAGTCGATGTAAGCTCATCCTACAACGCCCTGATAGGTCGGGCAACATTGAACCATCTCGCAGCAGTAGTTTCAACTCCACATCTATGTATGAAATTCCCAACTCCAGAAGGGATTGCTACGATAAAAGGAGATCAGAAAATAGCGCAACGTTGTTACAATGAAAGTCTGAACCTTAGAGGCAAAGGGAAAGAAATTCACACCATCGAACTCGGTGGAGTTCGAGGTCGGGAAGAACTTTGTCCACAACCCAAGGGCAAAATCGAAGAAGTCCAGATCGAAGATACCCCAGATAAAATAACAAATATCGGGGCAATCTTAAATGAGGACGTGAAGAATACCTTGATACAACTCCTAAGGGATAATGTCGACCTATTCGCATGGAGGACTGCAGACATGCTGGGCATAGACCCCAAGCTAATGTGCCATAAACTGGCAGTATACCCAGGATCTCGGCCAGTACAGCAGAAGTGTAGGAAGCTCGGACCAGAAAGATCCCAAGCTGTGGAAGAACAGGTGCAAGCTCTACTAGAGGCGGGATTCATAAGAGAAGTCAAATACCCACTATGGCTAGCTAATGTCGTCTTGGTAAAGAAATCAAATGGGAAGTGGCGGATGTGTACCGACTACACTGATCTCAACAAAGCCTGCCCAAAAGATCCCTACCCACTCCCAAATATCGACACTCTAGTGAATGCCTCCCCCGGATACAAGTACCTCTCGTTCATGGATGCTTATTCAGGATACAATCAAATCCCAATGTATCCCCCTGATCAGGAAAAAACCTCATTCCTAACTCCAAAAGCAATCTATTATTACGTCGTCATGCCATTTAGACTCAAAAATACAGGAGCTACTTACCAAAGATTAATGAACAAAGTTTTCGCGAGCCATGTCGGGAAACTCATGGAGGTATATGTGGACGACATGTTGGTGAAAACATAAAGTGAGAAATCATTACTGCCCGACCTCAGCAAAGTGTTAGACACCATAAGAAAGCATGGCATGCGACTTAATCCCACAAAATACACCTTCGCAGTAGAAACAGGCAAATTTCTGGGTTTCATGTTAACACAACAAAGAATTGAGGCAAATCTGGACAAATGTCGGGCCATACTTGACATGAAGAGTCCGACCTGTGTTAAAGAGATACAACAACTCAACAGGAGACTGGCAACCTTGTCCAGATTTCTATCCGGATCAGCCATAAGATCTCTCCCCTTTTACGCCACCTTAAGGAAAGGAAGGAGGTTCGAATGGACAATGGAGTGCGAACAGGCTTTCCAGGATTTCAAAAAGTTCTTGGGACAACCACCTATTCTAACCCGACCACGAGAAGGAGAACCACTTGTATTGTATCTCGCAGTAGAAAGTCAGGCGATAGCCTCAGCACTAGTCCTAGAAGATGGGAATGGGCAACAACCCATCTACTTCATCAGTAAAGCTCTCCAAGGAGCAGAACTGAACTATCAAAAGATAGAGAAGTTCGCCTACGCCCTCATACTAACTTCTCGACGACTTCGTCCTTACTTTCAATCTCACACCATCAAGGTTCGGACTAACCATCCCAAAAAAGGTATTCTACAGAAAACGGATCTAGCTGAAAGAATTTTACAATGGGCAGTCGAGATATCAGAGTTCGATCTTCAATACGAAACTCGAACGGCCATCAAGTCCCAATATTTGGCCGACTTTATTGCTGAGTACACGGACACTCCGGGAACTCCTACAGAATGGAATCTCTATGTAGACAGCTCCTCGAACAAAACCGGAAGTGCCACAGGCGTGATATTAGAAAGCGACCAAGGAACCCAAATCGAACTTTCCCTCAAATTTGGGTTCCCTGCTTCAAACAACCAAGCCGAATATGAGGCATTACTAGCTGGTTTAAAGCTGGCTAAGGAAGTTGGAGCTCAGAAGCTTGTCATCTTCAGCGATTCACAAGTAGTCACCTCACAAATAGCAGGGAGCTACCAAGCCAATGATCCCACCATGAAAAGGTACTTGGACAAAACCAGGGAGCAGCGCGGACATCTCAGGGAATATGAGGTCCGCCACATACCTCAGGAACAGAATGCTCGAGCTGATGTACTCTCAAAACTAGCCAGCACCAAACCAGGGGGCAACAATAGAAGCCTCATCCAGAAAATACTACAGAACCCGTCAATATCGGAAGAAGAAAAGGTCCTGGCCATAACAGGTCAGGATCAAGGATGGATGACTCCTATAATTAACTACCTCAAAATAGAAACACTCCCCACAGATAAGAAGGAGGCAAAGAGGTTAAAACGGGAGGCACAATACTACACCATCATAAACAATACGCTATACAAGAGAGGGATTTCAACACCACTGTTAAAATGTGTGCCGACTTCCAACACAAAGGAAGTTTTAGAAGAAGTACACAGTGGCATCTGTGGCAAGCATCTCAGTGCACAAGCTCTCGCCAAAAAAGTACTCCGAGCCAGATTCTATTGGCCGACTTTACAAAAAGAAGCAATAGAGTTCGTAAAGACATGTCCACCATGTCAGAAACATGCTAATTTTTACATCGCCCCACCATAAAAACTCATCAGCGTAACCTCACCCTGGCCATTTGCAAAGTGGGGACTCTACCTCCTTGGGCCCTTCCTTCAAGGATCAGGACAGGTCAAGTTCCTCATCGTAGGGGTAGACTATTTTATAAAGTAGATTGAGGCAGAACCCTTAGCTAACGCCACTGCTCAAAGAAGTCAAAAATTCCTATACAGAAACATCGTCACAAGGTTTGGGGTTCCTTACTCCATTACCACAGACAATGGTACTCAATTCACAGATGCAGGCTTTAGAAGATTGGTGGCCGACTTGAAAATAAAGCACCAATTCACTACCGTAGAACACCCCCAGGCTAATGGATAGGTAGAGGCCGCCAATAAAGTCATATTAGCTGGATTAAAATGGAGACTACAGGACGCAAAGGGAGCCTGAGCTGAAGAACTCCCACAAGTCCTATGGGCATATCGGACCACTCCACACTCAACGACGAGGGAATCACCCTTCCGAATAGCTTATGGAATGGAGGCAATGATCCCAGTGGAAGTCGAAGAAGAGTCCCCCAGAACAATTTTCTACAATGAAGAGGCCAACCCCTAACTTCAAAAGGAAGATCTCGACTTACTTCCAGAAATACGGGAAAGAGCTCGGATCAGGGAGGAGGCGTTAAAACGTCGAATGGCCTCAATGTACAATCAAAAGGTAGTACAGCGAAGTTTTGCCAATAACGACCTCTTCCTAATTCAAAATGACATCGGAACAAGTTGACCTGGAGAGGGAAAACTGGCGGCTAACTAGAAAGAACCTTACCAAGTCACAGAGGTATTGGGAAAAGGCTACTACAGGGTGTCCGAACTCGAGGGGCGAGAGCTACCAAGGTCATGGCACGCCTGCAACCTAAGAAGGTATTATAGTTAGGAGGTAATAAAGATCTTAGGTCAAGGTGCACTCTTTTTCCTGAAAAGGTTTTTTAACGAGGCACCAAGCCAAGATCTATAAACTGCCTGACTTAAAAGGGTAAACACCCACATGTATATAGTTTTCCTATTTGTCTACTTTCTATTTGGAATAAAACTTTTCAGATTCTTTCTACAAAGCCCCTCTATAGGTCGGCAAGGTGAAAAATAAATTCATCGCCCGACCACGATGAAAGCCGAATTCATCGTCTGATACCGACAAAAGGTCGACAAAGTGAAAACCAAATTCACTGCTAGATCAAAGATAAAGCTACAGATCGGCAAGGTGACGACCAAACTCATCATCCGATCATGATAAAATCGACAAAGTTATAAAAAAGTAATCCATAAGCTGAGGCCTGGCCAGCCCTGGCCAAAAAATGGATTACTAATAACTTAAGAATGGACCGACATGAAGAAGTCGAACCAATCGACCAAAGTAACAAAAAAGTTAAAAAAAGCAATCCATAGAAAGAGGCCTGACGAGGTCTGAGAAAAAATGGATGGCTATAACTTGGGATGGACCGACATAAAGAAGTCCGACCAGACTGATTAAAACGACAAAAAGTGATAAAAAGTAATCCATAGAGAGAGGCCTGATCAGCCCTTATTAAAAGTGGATTACTAAAAATAACTTAGAAGAGACCGACATGAAGAAGTCGGCCCAGGTCGATCAAAAGTGACAGAGTTATAAAAAGTAAATCCATAAAAAAGGAGATCCGGTGAGATCCAAATTAAAAATGGATTACTAAAAAATAACTCGCAAGACTCAATGAAAGAAGTCAACAGGCAGAAGGCGTGCGCTAGAAGGGACACAGCTCGACCCAAAGAAAGCCACGACCTCTCCCAAAATCAAATCAGAAATGTTCTATGAGAATTCTAAAAAGAACAGTCAAAACAAGGCTAGCCTCAAAAAGTCACTTTGATCAAGATAGGAAAGAAACCAACACTATGGAAATAAATAAAGAGCTCGAACAGCGAGAAGCTCCAACACTCTTAAAGATTCCTGGAAATGCCGAAAGATTGCAAACAAAATACATCAAGAAGAAAAGCAAAGCTACTATAATCAACACTCAGAAGGCCATCCGAAGGTCGACCTCAAGAGTTCAAAAGGCATTATTTTTCCAAATAAAGTTGCTAGGGAAAAAGCAACTACAAAGTCACGGTCAAACAAAATTTATCAAAATAAAAGTTCAAAAGCCCAGAGGCCAGGCTATACAAAACACATTAAAAATACATAAGCAAGAACTACAAATGATTCAAGGATTCTCCAGTTGCGGCATCTCGAGGCAAAGAAGGACGAGCCTGGAGGGGGACAGTGTTGACGGTCCCATCCGACTGGTTCAGGATCTGAACATCAGGATCCGAACCAGGGTGGTCGACCTCAGCTGCAGGAGTTGAAGACGTCGGGGCAACAGAAGCGTTAGTGGATGGCACAGGAGGTGGATCTACATCGTCATCATCTTCATCCGGGGCAGGGACAATCTTTTCATTTTCTACAATATTGTCCAAACTGAAGAGAGATAGGTTGAGCTCGGGAGCAAAAACTCGGACCTGATCGTTCAAATTCTCATAAGCAAAAGTCACACTGCCCACGAGATGACCCTGGAGCTCGGCATAATCAGCCCGAGCAGATTCTAACCTCTCCCTAAGCTCTATCATCTCACCATAAGTCAGGACATAGCACTCCTTATACTTCTGTGCCATCTCCTCAGCCAGATTTACAGAAGCCACCACAGCAGTAGCTCGAGTCTTCTCACCTTCCAACTCTTTTTCCAGCTTCGCCACCTTCACCTCGAGCTCCTCCTTCAACCCTTAGATTCTGTCAAATTCCGATTTGGCCTCCTCCATAAAAGCCTTTGTTGCATGAATGGAAAGGTCCTGAGCAGTTCAGAATAAGGCTGCTCCCATGTGTGCCATATTAATACTGCTTCGGGTAATGAAGTCCAAATGACGAAGAATGGATACATCGTCAGTAGGACCAACACCATAAGGAGCAATTTGTTGATCAACAAACCCAACAGCATCAAAGTCAGGGGCATCCAAATTAAAAGGCTCAACAGTCTTCTGTCTTTTTGGAAGAGGGATGGCAGGGGGAGAAGAGGTAGCATCAGAAGTTTGGAGAGGATCAACCAAATGGACTTGAGGAGTAGGAATCATCCTCCTCGGCCCAGAAGTGCTCAAGATTGGCTTCTTAGGAGGAACCTGAGAAGATCCTTCCCCAGCGGCCTTAGCCGAGATGTTCTGGGAAGCTGTAGCTTTCCTTGCCTTTTTAAAGGCCTTCATGGAATCATTATTCTTAGACATCTCTGAAAAAACACATAAAAAACAAGTTACAAAACTGGAAGAAAAAGAAACAAAAAGCAAGTAAACAAAGCAAAAGGAAGTCGACCACTACCCAGCTTAGCTCGGACAAGGGAAAGGTCCCCTAAAGCTTTCTTTGTGTCAAGATGGGGAGGTTGCCCCCAAATCTTCTCTAAAACATTAACAAAAGCTTGCTCGACTTCATCAAGCATCTCCCACGAATATCTAGACACCACCACATTCTTTTGCCAACATAAAGGGAATGAAGGTTCATTGTTCGGCTCAAAGAGAAATGGTCGAGCTCCCTCAACAGCTCGGACCTTAAAAAAGTAGTTCTTAACATCTCTAAAGGACTCGACATACATAGCAAACACTTTATGATCTTGAGCATATCAGAAAGAAATCCAAGAAGCTTTCTTTTTGGTCATCCCAGGTTTGGTCAAGACAAAGAGGTAAAGAAAGAGAGTTTCAGAAGGCTTGACATCTAGTTCTTGGCAAAGTAGCTGAAAGATCTTAATAAAGCCCCAGGAGTTCGGATGAAGCTGGGACGGGGCTACATTACGTGACCACAGCAAATCGGTCTCAAAAGAGGTAAAAGGAAGGGTAATGTTCATTGATTAAAAAAGTAATCGTAAGCATAAAAGAAAGGGCATTCCCCTTGGGTCAGAGAAGGGAAGCAAACCCTCTCGTTAGAGTCTAGGGCTACCAGTTCATAGTTCTTCTCCTGATCTCTACAACTACAAATCTGGTGATGTTTCCTAAGCTCCACACAGTATTTAGAATTCACCACCGAGACACACATCAAGACGAGGGAGTCCATCCAGTCAGACATGCCCTCAGGAACTTTGGAGGAGGTCTCAACAATATTTTAGCGAGAAGACATGGGTCAACTAGTCCTACAGTAAAAAAAAGGAAATGGTTACTGTTCCAGGGGTTACCTGAAACTGGAGGTCGATCTCGGATGAGATCTTCTGTACTGGTCGGAGATGGCGTGTCCGGCTGGCTGGTGGCGGCCGGAGCTGTTGTGTCCAACTTCTTGGACTTGCTGCACTGCTGATCCTTGGCCACCGGAGGGTGGGGGGCACCTGCAAGAGACTCCGATGCTTAA
The DNA here is from genome assembly GCF_000816755.2 of Arachis ipaensis. NCBI lineage: Eukaryota > Viridiplantae > Streptophyta > Magnoliopsida > Fabales > Fabaceae > Arachis > Arachis ipaensis. The sequence goes on along the minus strand of NC_029785.2, from coordinate 74,270,268 downwards.
GTTAGCATGGGTATTAAGCAGGTTTTTAGTAGAATCAGAGTATGAGTTATACCTGGGTGCTCCAGTGTATTTATAGTGGTTGTAGAGTGACCTTTCTAGATAAGATAAGTTAGTTAGCTTATCTTATCTTTATCTTTGAGGTCAACTTATCTTTAAGGGAACCGCCCGTATCTCTATAGGCTTGGACGGCCTTTGGATTTGGGTCGTGTTCCTCTATTTGGGCCCTTTATTGGGCTTTCCTGTCGATTTGGCGACCTCTTTGAGAAGAGGTCGGATAGCTTGACCTGAAGAGGTCGGTCGCTTTGTCGCCGATCATCCTGGGTCGGATAGCTCGACCCAGGGTATGAACAGTGCCCTTGCCCGAGCTCGGTCTTTCTTTTGGAGGTCGAGTCTTGGTTTTAGGACTTCGATCCTTCTCGGGTGAAGCCGAACTCGAGCATTTTGTCGACTTCCTCTTTTGTAGAACCTTCACTACAAGAAAACACATCTTTTGCCTCGCTTTTAAACCATGGCGAAAAGCTGAAAAAAGCATGGCGATAGCTTTTCGCCACGCTTTTTGAGCTACCGCCACGCTTTTGAAGGGGTGACCTATCAAAGGGTGGCGGTTGCTCTATCGCCACGCTTTTTGCAGCCTATTGCCATGCTTTTTGTTTGCCATGCTTTTTTACAAACGGCCACTTGGAAAAGCGTGGCTGTAGGTGGAGATACGGCCACGCTTTTAAAGCGTGGCGACAGGTGGAGATACGGCCACGCTTTTAAAGCGTGGCAATAGGTGGAGATACGACCACGCTCCATATCAAAATATACAGCCATGCTTTAAAAGCGTGGCGAAAGCCTTGTTAAATTAAAAAAAAAATTTCTTTTCGTTACTTGATCTTCATTGCTACACAATATAAATTTTCAATCCTTTTTTATTACCAAACCTACAAATATAGTATGCAATTTTTATTACAAGACAAATCAAACAATAATTAGAGAGATATATAATTTACTATAATTGTTTTATACATTAAAAAACTATTACTCAAATACAAAATAAATCTCGAGTTCAGATTGCAAAACTAAAAACTGAAGAAAAATAGAGAAACAATACAAGTTAGAACTGCTCATAATATATCAAATTACACTAATAGAGATGATCATCAACCTAAATACTTAGTAAAAGATCAAAATCAACCTAAAACTGCTCCACTTTGTGCATTAAGCGTGCCAAGTTACATTGCGGTCAATTACACACTTAACTCGATACAATCAATACAAAGAATAAGAACTTAATTTGTAGTCTTAAACATTGCAGTCAATTACACACTTAAAGCTTAAACTTTTTGAAACAGAATTCAAAGAATAAGAACTTAATTTGTAGTCTCTTTGCATAACCTTCAAATAAAACAAAGCCAAAAAAACTTACTCAGCAATAAAGTTGGATTATCCAAACAGAGGGTAGTTAATGAAAAGCAAAATCAACATTACTTGGAGCAGATCAAACTGAACTCTCCCTTCTACAGCAACTTTACTTTCAGGAGTCCTGAATAAGTGGGTTATCTCTACTTTGGGCCCATATCTCGTGTATGGATTTTTACGCTCACATCACAAATTTACAATGGCTGTATGCCAGTATCTTTATTGAAGTGAAAATTGGTTGAAGCAGGATCTCAGAATTTTTATGTTTACATGCAACAGAGCTTAGTACATTGGTAAAGCAGGGGGCAACACCTTAGCAATCTAAGCATCCCCCAAGGCTGAAATATAACACAAGAAAATGTACAAATTAGAATGGAGCAAGTAATCTACTGAGGATTTGGGGGGCAGCTGTTAGCAGCAGCAACACGGGATCCCCATTCTAACAACTCTTTGCTGGTGTCATCCTTGTGCGCAAATACTTCTATAAAACATAGTGAATCTTTCTGTGCTCCTGTTGCTATTGCAATCGCTTCTGTTAGATCTTCCTCTGTCCGTACCTACACTCCAAGCATTTTAAATAGTAACTCCAGTTAATGATAATGCTCGTAATGACTGTAAGATCACAGTAACACAGGATTGTTTGAGTTTAAGCTAACCTTGGCAGTCCAGCATTTGCCTTCTCCGTTATGGATGGCTTCCACAAAGCGAGTGTAATCCTAGTTCTTGATCACGTTGTACGGGCCATCATGAATCTCAACTTCAATTGTATAACCTCCGTTGTTAATGAGGAAGATAATGCTCCTTTGTCCACTGCGGATCATTGTTGAAATATCCTGTGCTGTAACCTGATAAATAAGGAATACCTTAAGTCCCTGTGTGCTTCAAGCATCAAATTGATGTTCTGGTTTACTTATACTGTGTTCAAAATGCAAATCTTGAACTAGACGTAATTATTACAACCACAGTAGTCAATTCAAAGTAAGCCAATTTCAATAATAGTAGTATAGTAACAGAGTAACTCGATGCAAGGTCTGACATATATAAGAATACGTCTAGGAAAAAACAAAACATAAAGAAGACAAAAATCCCTTCTACAGCCAACGAAAATTACATCATTCCTACATCTAGTTCAGGTTTCAGTCACATACTTCCCTGGCCTACTAGCAAAATTCCAAATTTCCAATCGAAAAAACATCAAACAAGGGCAGAGGAATACAACAGAGTAGTACCAAAAGGAAGCTGATTTAGTGAAGAAAACAAATAGAAAAGAAAAGAGGAATACAGAACTTAAAAAAAGAATCACGGGTACAAACATGTAACTATAGGTGCAAACACACAAAACAACAACAAAATATTCTATAAACAAGGTTATCATATTAAAGAACCCCCAAAAAATTGGCTCATGAATGCATTTATAAGCAGATGGAATTCAAAATTTCCAGAGGCTTGAACTCATAAACAAACCGTCCTTTATTTCATGGTTATTTTTCGATTCCCGTTCCCCACCAAAACCTCTCCCAAATTGTGCACAACACTAAAAAAACCCCTAAAATTTGCAAATGCACTGCCGGCGCGAATCGAAACATGAAAGAAAGAGGAGAAGAACCTGAAACAACGCAACGAAGCAACTATTCCTTCAACAAGGGCAAGACCGACATCGACACCGAGCAAGAGACGCAGAAAACAGTTGTCGCCTCCGAGCTCCGACACCGAGCAAGAGACGCAAAACATGAAATTAATTCTAAGTAATCAAACAATGACGCATTTAGTTCAAGTAATTGGAATTTAGAAGCATGGAGAAGTGGGTGCTTACTGGGATATGGTAAAGAACAAAAAAAGAAAGGATGTGAAGATAGGAGCAACCACTTACCATACCACTTGGCAAGTTCATCATTGGCAGGAGTGACAGTAGCAGCAGCTTTCTTTGAAGGAGGAGGTGGTGCTGCCTTCTTCTTACCAAAGAGAGCCAGTGGAGAGTATAAGTACTCAAAACTCGAAAGAATTCCTATCTTACCACTGAGAAAGATAAGAGAGGGAAAAACAAACCTTGCCTTTCAGTATCACGACATTGAAATTGCTGCCTGTCCTCCTCAAAGGAAGCGGTAAAGCTGATCATGTTACACCAAATCAAAACCGTCCAAATCCATAATTTGATAAAGAACAAATAAATATCTAAAACAGATCAAAATTTGCACAATTAAAATCAGAACCAAATAAGGATAACAAATCAGCAATAATCAGAACATGTTTCAATTAAAATTAGAATAAATAAAAAACAAACAAGGAGAACAAAGCAACAATAATCAGAACATGTTTTAATTAAATTCAGAACAAATCAGACCCAAACTTGGAGAACAAATTCAGAAAAAATCACACCACAAAATCTTCTCAACAATATGAAGAAAAATTCTGGTATTGATCAGCTTCCAGATGGTGTTTGTGTTAGGGAAAAATCTGAAAAGGAAAAGACAATGAAATATTGAAACTTTTGGGAAATCTATCTATCTCATTACAGCATATTTTTCAACTTAGTTCACAACATTTATATTGTTAGCTTCTAAAATAGTTTCATTTGCTTCAAATATTATAGCATAGTATGCACTCTATGTCAAAGTAAAATTTCAATAGCTGCACGCTGGATAAAAGTAAGTTCAATCAGCACACTGTAGCGATATCCCATTCCATCATTACTACACATGTTAAATCACGATTTTGGGATTTCAATGAAAGAAATATGCAAAGAAAGCAACAAACGTTTGCGGAGAAGAAACGGTACCTGATGAAGAGGAGGCGGTGGAGATGGTGGAGGTGGGGCCCGCACCAGCGAATGAGGTCATTGAATGAGAGGTGATTGGGAATGGTGAGAATGAAGACAAGAGAAGAGCGAGAGCTAGGGCTTGGGATCGAGGAATGAGAGGAGCTCCGGAACAAGTGGAGAACCCCTCTTCGCTCCCTGAATTTAGGGCTCGAATCTTCATCGTTCTCGGAGAATATGGATTTAGGGTCCAGAGGCTGCTCCGAGTCGACCGAGTGAACTCAGAAGAAGACACCACCAGAGAGACTTGCGACGGAGGGCTTGCGATGGACGGTGTGCGACGAGGGAGTCACCACCAGAGAGAATCACCGCCAAAGTAGCAGCAATGGTGGGAGTGCCGGAAGAGAGAGTGATGACGGAGGCATCGCGAGCCCGGCGATGTTCTTCGGAGGGCTGGGGTTCTTCGCGGAGTGCTAGGGTGAGGACTAGGGTTCTTCGAAGCTTTTAGGGTTCTGGCCTTCTGGGTTCTTTGAAGAGAAAGGGGGTTTTGAATGATGAAGGAGATAAGCAGCGTTTTGAATGAGGAAGTAAAACGGAGCGTTTTATTTTGTACGAGGACCTTTTGGCCACGCTTCAAAAGCGTGGCCAAAAGAGTGGTAAGAAACGGCCACGCTTTTAAAACGTCACTATAGCAAAACTCTGTCGCCACGCTTTTAAAATGTCCCTGTTTCTATCTATGGCCACGTTTTTGAAGCGTGGCAGAAAAAAAAACGTGGCCATATCTCATCTCAATTGCCACCCATACAAAAGCGTGGCCATAGAACCCTTTCACCACGCTTTTGAAGCGTGGCAAAAAAAAGTGGCCAAATCTCTAATCAATCGCCACCCTCGTAAAAGCGTGGCCATTGACCACTTTTGGCCACGCTTTTGAAGCGTGGCAAGAAAAAAGCGTGGCCATAGACCTTTTTTCTTGTAGTACTTTTTGAATGTAGAACGTTTTCCTCTAAAAGCGCGCGCTTTTATATTAGCGCCTTGTTATGGGGAACGTGCGAGGGTTTAATGCCCCATTTAATTTGGCATTAATTGCCCCGTTTCCCTTAACTTCTTTATTTTTGAACTTTACACTCAGGAAACGGTTTCTCTTCTTCACTCTTTCTTCGTAACTTCTCCCTTTACTCTCT
>NC_029785.2:74234989-74264906 GCF_000816755.2 Arachis ipaensis | reverse complement strand
AAGACTCAAGTGAGCCAGCTGAGCCTCGTCGGAGACCTGGGATTTAGGTATAAGAGGCTCTTGCTACTTCTAAGCTCGGGATTTAAGTCCCTCGCTTCTCCCCAAGAGGTGAACAAGGCCTCGAGGAGAGTAAGGAGCTAGGGTTCGGGATCGAGAGCGAGAAGAGAACAGAAGTAAGAGTGGTAAGGGTTAGTGGAGAGTAAGTTACTGGAGTAAGCGACCACGCCCGGGGTGGAGGTGGTAGAGGTGGCGGAGGAGAAGTAGTCCATGGCAAAGAAGAGGCGTTTGCAAACAACGAAAGAAACGTATAAAGAAAGTAACTTTAGGGTTTTAGCACTAAATTGTACACATCATTACTACCTTACCCTATAGCGATGTCACACGACTAACTTGAATGAAAATAGGTCGCACGTCGATAACTTTAAAATGAAACTGTATCTCACGTATGATACGATATTATAAACTTCGTTTACTTTGATAAAATCTTCGATTGTTATATTTACAACACTTGATTCAACTTTTTATACGACATTACTCTATCTATCTAAAGGGTTTTCAAAGTTATAAAGTAACAGAAAAGGAAAAGTCTAAAAAGGGATTGTGTTTGTGGTAGACCTTCGACTAGTTATGGTCTTAAAAAGAAGTATAACAACTCTTCTAAAACACCACACTAAAAAAGACTTAAACAAGAGGTTCAAACCCAGACTAAACAAGACTTAAATTAATTTTGTACAAGACTAATAACAACGAAACAAGAGGAACAAACAAAAAATAAATAAGATTAAAATTAACTTTGTACAAGACTAATAACGACTAAACAATAGGAATAAACCAAGACTAAAATTAACACGTTTAAAACTAGACAAAATCTATAAATAAACAAGAAATAGTTTAATACCTAAACCTGCCAAAACTAAACCACATTGTACTAGTCGAAATGGCGAAGGAAACTCCTCCTGTCCGTCGTTAAAGTTACAGCACTATGACTTTCCGTTCCAAACAAAAAGGGAGAGAATAGAAAGAGTCACCATTCTATCCTTAAGAAAGCTCAAAACTCATGAATATGAGAGGTGACCGAGAGAAACCATTCTTCTTCCGTCGTGGTGGAGGAGGAAGTTTCTTTCGACGACGATGACAGTGAGGACGGTTACTACTTGAACGGTTCACCATACCATTCACCAACGAGGATAGAAGTGTAGGAAAGAAAAAAACAAGAAATGGTATAGGGTCATTCGTGGGTGAAGAGGTACGAAGATTTAAGGTTAATGAACTTGATTTACGCAGTAACAAACTAATGAATCTTAATTAAAGTACAAAACGCAGAGAACGAGCCACAGCCTCGAGCCTCCGCTGTTGACAAAAGACGCAGAGAACGAGCCACAGCTACAGCCAGAACGGGAACAACTTCCTTATCAACGAAGCAACGCAACAAAGTCCAAGAAGAGGAGAAAGAAAGTACAAAGCTAAGCGCGGCCGTCACGTAAACGTTTAAAATCCCCAAAAAAATCACAACACGTGTTAAACCCTCTCCAAAACCACCCCTTGCCCTTAGAAGACACCACCAGAGAGACTTGCGACGGAGGGCTTGCGATGGACGGTGTGCGACGAGGGAGTCACCACCAGAGAGAATCACCGCCAAAGTAGCAGCAATGGTGGGAGTGCCGGAAGAGAGAGTGATGACGGAGGCATCGCGAGCCCGGCGATGTTCTTCGGAGGGCTGGGGTTCTTCGCGGAGTGCTAGGGTGAGGACTAGGGTTCTTCGAAGCTTTTAGGGTTCTGGCCTTCTGGGTTCTTTGAAGAGAAAGGGGGTTTTGAATGATGAAGGAGATAAGCAGCGTTTTGAATGAGGAAGTAAAACGGAGCGTTTTATTTTGTACGAGGACCTTTTGGCCACGCTTCAAAAGCGTGGCCAAAAGAGTGGTAAGAAACGGCCACGCTTTTAAAACGTCACTATAGCAAAACTCTGTCGCCACGCTTTTAAAATGTCCCTGTTTCTATCTATGGCCACGTTTTTGAAGCGTGGCAGAAAAAAAAACGTGGCCATATCTCATCTCAATTGCCACCCATACAAAAGCGTGGCCATAGAACCCTTTCACCACGCTTTTGAAGCGTGGCAAAAAAAAGTGGCCAAATCTCTAATCAATCGCCACCCTCGTAAAAGCGTGGCCATTGACCACTTTTGGCCACGCTTTTGAAGCGTGGCAAGAAAAAAGCGTGGCCATAGACCTTTTTTCTTGTAGTACTTTTTGAATGTAGAACGTTTTCCTCTAAAAGCGCGCGCTTTTATATTAGCGCCTTGTTATGGGGAACGTGCGAGGGTTTAATGCCCCATTTAATTTGGCATTAATTGCCCCGTTTCCCTTAACTTCTTTATTTTTGAACTTTACACTCAGGAAACGGTTTCTCTTCTTCACTCTTTCTTCGTAACTTCTCCCTTTACTCTCTTGCTTTCTGTTTCTGGCTTTGAGTCCATAGCTCCTTCCTACGACGCTTGCTTTGTTGCTATTTTTGTGGAAGAGGGGTGATTCTGGATTTCGCTTTCCATTTTTCTGCTTTCTTTTGCAGCTTTTCTCCCATTTTTCCAGGTTTGGTTCTTCTTCCTTCCTTCCTTTACGCCATTTATTTTGAGAAAGTTTTGATTTTGGCTGGAGAAAGTTTGGATCTTTCTGCCTTTGCTTATGCCTGATCGTGGTGTGTTCTATAGTTTCTTTGCCTCTTTGCATGCTTTTCCTGTTGCTAGTGCTTTTGGTTTCGAAGCTTTAAGTGATAATTTTGTTTGATCCTAAAAAAGGAAGTATCTTTAACACTTCTACTTGTCATGCTTCGATGTTTGGGGATGCATGCTTGTTCTTTACTGATAGACTGTAGGAAGATAGTGGTTTTGATGACTTTCTGTGCCTTTTGCGTTCTGTCTTTCTCCTATGAAAATGCTCGCTGTTTGAGGTCTTCTATTCTTGTTTGAGAGATGCTAGAATGTAAGCGGTAGTTTTTACCTGAAACGGTGCTTTGTTACTGCCTCCTAAGGATGCCCCAGGACTTTGGTTTGAGTCTTGGGGTTTTCTTTTCCTTTTTGTTCTTCTGTATCATATTTAGTTGAGTTGTTTCACCCTTTGTCTGAGATGCTTTTTAGTAATCCATTCTTCTTTTCTTATTGTAGGATTAGTTGGTCTCATGTCTTCTCGCAATAACGTTGTAGAGATGTCTTCCCAGGATCCTGAGGGCATGGCTGATTGGGTGGACTCAATGGTTCTTATGTGTGTCTCTTTGGTTGATTCCGAGTTTTGTGCGTAGCTTAGGCAGTTTCATAGGGTCTGTAGTAGTGCAGGTGATGAAAAAAATTATGAGCTTGTCCCTCCCTCTTCTGAAGAGAGAGTTTGTTTCTCTACTCGGGTTGTTAGAGATCGCCCTTATTTCTATGCTTATGACTTCTTCTTTGGTCAGCTGGGTATCACCCTCCCTTTTACTGAATTTGAGACCAACCTGTTATGGTCCTGTAATGTTGCTCCCTCTCAACTTCACCCTAATTCCTGGGGTTTCATGAAAATTTTTCAATTGTTGTGTGATGGTTTCGGTATTCCTGCCTCGCAATCTCTCTTATTCTATCTATTTGTTTTCACGAAGCCTGGAGTAGTCAAAAAGAAGGCAGCTTGGGTCTCCTTTCGATCTTCCCAGGGGAAGAAGGTCTTCTCCATGTTTGACGAATCGTTTCGCGATTTTAAAAATTACTTTTTCAAGGTCCGAGCTGTTGAAGGAGCTCGGCCCTTTTTTTTTGGATGAAAATGATGAGCCCGCCTTTCCCTTGGAATGGCAAAAAGATGTGAGAGTTTCCAAATACACGTGGGAGATGTTAGATGAAACTGAGCGAGCTTTTGTGACCGTCTTGGAAGAACACTGGGGTCAACCTCCCTATCTTGATACAAAGAAATTTTTAACCAATCCTTCTCTTCTTCAAACTGAGCTGGTTTTTTTTCGTTCTTGATTTTCCCCTTATTATCTGTTTATATTGCTTGTAAATGCCTTTCCGACTTGCAGCTTAATTTCTTACTATTGTGTTTTATTTGCAGAGGCAATGAAGAATAATGAATCCATGAAGGCTTTTAAAAGAGCACAAAAGGCGACTGCTGCTAAAAACATCTCGGCCAAGGCGGCCGGGGAGGGATCTTCCCAAGTGCGTGTGAAGCCGTCCATGCCGAGTTCTCCTGGGGCGAGGAAGGTGATTCCCACTCCCCGAGTTCGTCTGGCTGACCCTCCACCAACTTCTGCCGCTCCTTGTAGCGCTCCTCCCAATAAGAAACAAAAAACGGCTGAGCCTTTCAACTTTGATGCTCTCGACTTCAATGCGATCGAATTCGTGGATCAGCAAATCGGTCCCTACGGTGCTCTTCCTATGGACGATGTGTCTATCCTTCGCCATCTGGAATTTATGGCCCGAAACAGTGTAAAAATGGCGTATATGGGGACTGCTTTGTACCGAACTGCTCAGAATATTCCTCTCCATGCCACCAAAGAGTTTATGAAGGAGGCGAAGCAGGAGTTCGATCGGATGAAGGGCCTTAAAGAGGAGCTTGAGGTAAAGGTTGCCAAGTTGGAGAATGATTTGGAGAACGAGAAGGGGAATTCTCTTGCTTTGGCAGCTTCTGTGCGGCTGGCCGAGGACACGGCACTAATGCATAAGGATAGCTACGTTACGTCTTATCGGGAGGTGATGCATCTGAGGGGGGAGCTGGAGAGTGCCCGGGAAGATTACTCTAAGCTTCAGGGTCATCTCGTTGGCAGTGTGACTGCTGCTTACGAGAACCTGAAAGAACAAGTTCGGGTTATTGCTCCAGAGGCCGACCTTACCCTCTTCAGCCTGGATAACGTTGTCAGGGATGGCAAGATTGTCCCTGATGACAAGGATGATGATGTCGAACCTCCCCCTGTGTCCTCTGCCAAAGTGTCGACTTCTTCAGCTCCTCCGGTTGTAGCCGATCCAGATTGCCAAATTCTGAACCGGGAGGATGGAACTGTGGATGCTGTACTTATTCAGACTCGCCCTCCTTCTCCCCCTAATGATGCTACCAAGAAGGCTCCCGATGTTTGCTGATTTCTCTCTGAACATTTATGTAGCTGGCCTAGCTTGTGGGCTTTTAAACTCTTTATTGTTTTGTTAACTGCTGACACTTTCTAGTCGCTTGCCTAGCAACTTTTATTTTGAAAAACAACGGTAGCTTTCAAGCTTTTTGAGGTAGATTTTGGTGGCCTCTGAAGCTTTCTAACTTTTGTAGATTATATCACGCTTTTTTGCATTTAACTTGGTATCTCTTCTGGTTATTGAGAGTGTTGGAATCTTGCGGCTCGGCCTCTTTGGATTGCTTTGTACTTATTGTTTGTAGCTTGGATCCTTTGAGGTTGTGGCTGTGAGGGTCCAACTTGTTTTTCGGTTTTCTCGCTTTTGCTTGTATCTTTAGCACTTTCATAACCGATTTCTTTACGTTAGTCCTCTTTCCAGTTATTTTTGTAGTCCTCTTTTTTGAATCTTTACCAGATCTCTTTTTAAGGACTACTTTTATAACTTGGTTTTTGTAGGAGGCCGACTTCTTTACGTCATTCTCTTCTAAGTTATTTTTGTAATCCTCTTTCTTGGCCCTTTGTCAGGTCTCTTTCAGGGATTACTTTTGTAACTTGTTTTGTAGGAGGCCGACTTCTTTACGTCGTCCTCTTCTAAGTTATTTTTGTAATCCTCTTTCTTGGACCTTTGTCAGGTCTCTTTCAGGGATTTTTATAACTTGTTTTGTAGGAGGCCGACTTCTTTATGTCGTCCTCTTCTAAGTTATTTTTGTAATCCTCTTTCTTGGACCTTTGTCAGGTCTCTTTCAGGGATTACTTTTATAACTTGTTTTGTAGGAGGCCGACTTCTTTACGTCATCCTCTTCTAAGTTATTCTTGTAATCCTCTTTTTTAGACCTTTGTCAGGTCTCTTTCAGGGATTACTTTTATAACTTGTTCATTGTAGGAAACCGACTTCGTTATGTCGGTCTCTTCTAACTTATTTTGTAATCCTCTTTCTTGGATCTTTATCAGATCTCTTTCAGGGATTACTTCTATAACTTTTTCATTTTTGGCTGACTTTGTTATGTCGGGCCCTTCTAAGTTAAAGTAATCCTCTTTAATAGGGTTAGCCAGACCTCTTTCCAGGGTTTACTTGTAACTTGGGTTGACTTGGTCCGACTTTTTTACGTCAGCCAGTCTTTAAGTTATTATTTAGCAATCCATAAGACCTCGTCAGGTTCTTTTTCGGATCACTTTCGATAACTTCTTACATTATTCTGTGTTCATCTTTGCCGATTTGTAGAAGGTGGTTGCTATCTTTAGATCGTCTTTTAGGTGAATCACGTTTTCACCTTTATCGGACGATTGTCTTTATCGTGATCATGCAGTGAAGTTGCTTTTCACTTTATGCCAATCTGTTGCTTTATACTCGGACGATGAATGCTTCAGATTAATGCGTCTTGAAAACTTGTAGAATATCTAAAATATATTTTATTTAAAGGAAAGTGCAAATATATACATGTGGGAATTTTTCATCCCTTTAAGTCGAATAGTGTCTGAGTCTCAACTTGGTGCCTCATTAAAAAACCTTTTCAGGAAAAAGAGTGCATCCAGTAGTGATATCTTTACTTTTTCTAGCTGTAGTACCTTCTTAGGTTGCAGGCGTGCCATGATCTGGGAAGCTCTTGTCCATCGAGTTCGGATAGTCTGTAGTAGCCCTTCCCAAGTACTTCTACGACTCGGTAGGGTCCTTTCCAGTTTGCTGCCAACTTTTCTTCTCCTGGTCAAGTTGTTCCAATATCATTTCGGATTAGGATGAGATCATTTTCTGCGAAACTTCTCGGCACTACCCTTTGATTATATCTGGAAGCCATTCGACGCTTTAGTGCTTCTTTCCTGATCCGAGCTCTTTCTTGGATTTCAGGTAGTAGGTCGAGCTCTTCCCTTTGAAGTTGGGAATTTGCTCCCTCATTGTAATGAACCACTCTAGGCGATCCTTCCTCAATCTGTACTAGAATCATTGCCTCTATTCCGTATGCTAACCGAAAGGGGGATTCCTTTGTGGTGGAGTGTGGCGTCATTCGATACGCCCATAGAACTTGTGGAAGCTCTTCTGCCCAAGCTCCCTTTGTGTCTTGTAATCTCCGTTTTAACCCGGCCGATATGACTTTGTTGGTAGCTTTAGCCTGTCCATTGGCTTGTGGATGTTCCACGGAGGTGTATTGGTGCTTTATGTTTAAGTCGGCTACTAACTTTCTGAAGCCTGCATCTGTGAATTGAGTGCCATTGTCTGTGGTGATGGAGTGTGGAACCCCGAACCTTGTGACAATGTTTCTATATAGGAATTTCCGGCTTCTTTGAGCAGTGGCGTTGGCTAGGGGCTCTGCCTCGATCCATTTTGTGAAATAGTCTACCCCTACTATGAGGAATTTAACTTGTCCTGATTCCTAGGGGAAGGGTCCGAGAAGATCAAGTCCCCATTTTGCAAACGGCCAACGCGAAGTTACACTGATGAGCTCTTCTGGCTGGGCGATGTGAAAGTTGGCATGTTTCTGACATGGTGGGCATGTCTTTACAAATTTTGTAGCTTCTTTCTGTAGAGTTGGCCAACAAAATCCCGCCCGGAGTACTTTTTGGGCGAGAGCTCGTACTCCGAGATAATTGCCGCAAATGCCGCTGTGTACTTCTTCTAGCACTTCCTTTGTGTTGTTGGTCGGCACATATTTTAGTAATGATATTGAGATCCCTCTTTTGTACAGGATGTTGTTTATGATAGTGTAGTACTGTGCCTCCTTTTTTAACCTCTTTGCCTCCTTTTCTGCTGCGGGGAGTGTTTCTATTTTGAGGTAGTTAATTATGGGGTCATCCATCCTTGGTCCTGACTTGTTACGGCTAGGACTTTTTCCTCTTCTGAGATTGACGGGTTCTGTAGCATTTCCTGGATGAGGCTTCTATTGTTGCCTCCTGGTTTGGTGCTGGCTAGTTTCGAGAGTGCGTCAGCTCGGGTATTTTGTTCGCGGGGTATGTGGCGGATCTTATATTCCCCGAGTTGTCCGAGCTGTTCTTTGGTTTTATCCAAATATTTTTTCATGGTAAGATCTTTGGCTTGGTAGCTCCCTGTTATCTGTGAGGTGACTACTTGTGAATCGCTGTAAATGTTGAGTTTTTTAGCTCCAACCTCTTTAGCCAGCTTCAAACCAGCTAATAATGCTTCATATTCCACCTGATTGTTTGAGGACGGCAACCCGAATTTAAGGGAGAGCTCAACTTGGGTTCCTTGGTTACTTTCTATTATCACACCTGCGTCGCTTCCAATCTTATTTGAAGAACCGTCTACATAGAGATTCCATTCTGTGGGGATTTTCGCGGCATCTGTGAATTCTGCGATGAAGTCGGCCAGATACTGTGATTTGATGTCCGTCCGAGCTTCATATTGGAGGTCGAACTCGGATAACTCGACTGCCCATTGTAAAATTCTGCCTGCTAAATCTGTTTTCTGCAATATTTCTTTTATGGGCTGGTTAGTTCGAACCTTAATTGTGGGAGCCTGGAAGTACGGGCGAAGTCGTCTAGATGTTAGAACGACAGTATAGGCAAACTTTTCTATTTTCTGGTAGTTCAACTCGGATCCCTGTAGCGCTTTACTAATGAAGTAGACGGGTTGTTGCCCACTTTCATCTTCTCTGACTAGTGCTGAGACTATTGCCCGACTTTCTACTGCGAGATATAATATGAGCGGTTCTCCTTTTCGTGGCCGAGATAGGATAGGTGGCCGTCCTAAGAAATCCTTGAAATCTTGGAAGGCTTGTTAGATAGGGGGCCAATCTCCCGTTGAGTTGCTGTACTTCTTTGACACAGGTTGGGCTTTTCATGTTAAGTATGGCTTGACATTTATCCGGATTTGCTTTAATTCCTCTTTGTGTGAGCATGAAACCTAAAAATTTGCCCGCTTCTACTGCAAAGGTGCATTTTGCGAGATTGAGTCGTATGTCATGCTTCCTTATAGTGTCAAACACTTGAGCCAGGTCGGATAACAATGTCTCTTCACTTTGTGTCTTTATCAACATGTCGTCCACATAGACTTCCATGATTTTCCCGATGTGATATGAGAAGACTTTATTCATTAGCCTTTGATAAGTAGCTCCCGCATTTTTGAGACCGAAAGGCATCACAATGTAGCAGTAGTTTGCTTTCGGTGTTAAAAACGAGGTCTTTTCTTGATCTGGTAGATACATGGGGATTTGGTTGTATCCCGAATATGCGTCCATAAACGAGAGGTATCTATATCCAGAGGAAGCATCGACCAGAGCGTCGATACTTGGGAGTGGGTAAGGATCTTTTGGGCAGGCTTTGTTGAGATCGGTGTAATCGGTGCACATTCGCCACTTCCCATTTGATTTTCTCACCAAGACGACGTCGGCTAGCCATAGTGGATACTTGACCTCTCTTATGAATCCTACCTCCAGTAATGCTTGTACCTGTTCTTCCATAGCTTGGGATTGCTCTGGCGCAAGTTTTCTTCGTCTTTGCTGTACCGGCCGAGATCCTGGATAGAACGCCAACTTGTGGCATATTAGCTTGGGGTCTTTGCCTGGCATGTCTGCGGCTTTCCATGCGAAGAGATCGACATTATCTCGTAAGAATTGTGCCAGTAATTCTTTTGAGTCTCCTCTCAGGATCGTGCCGATATTAGTCGTTTTGTCCGAGGTGTCTCCGATCTAAACCTTCTCTATCTCACCTTCTGGCTGCGGACGGAGCTCTTCTCGTCTCTGAACTCTGCCAAGCTCAATTGTGTGGAATTCTTCTCCTCTGCCTTTGAGGTTTAGACTTTCGTTATAACAGCGGCGTGCCATCTTTTGATATGCTTTTATAGTGGCTATCCCCTCTGTAGTTGGGAATTTCATGCATAGATTGGAGTCGAGACTATTGCCTCGAGTTGATTTAGTGTGGTCCGACCTATTAGAGCATTGTATGCTGAACTCACGTCGACCACAATGTAGTCTATTTTGAGTGTTCTGAATTGGTTCCCTTTTCCGAAGGTTGTATGTAGTGATACGTATCCTAATGGTTGTACCGGGGTATCTCCCAGTCCGAACAGACTATTCGGGTATCCCTTAAGCTCCTTGTCTTCTAGGCCGAGCTTGTCGAAGGCAGTTTTGAATAAGATGTCGGCGAAGCTCCCTTGGTCTATTAATGTGCGGTGCAGATTGGCGTTTGCCAGTATGATGGTGATGACCATGGGGTCGTCGTGTCCCGAGATGATACCGGATGCGTCCTCTTTAGTGAATGTGATTGCAGGGATGTCGGGTGTTTCTTCCTTTCCCTCGACATGATATACTTCTTTGAGATATCTTTTGCGAGATGACTTGGAGATTCCACCCCCTGCAAATCCGCCGTGTATCATGTGGACGTGTCTTTCCGGTGTACGAGGTGATCGTGTGGTTCGTCCGATATCTTCGTCCCTTCGTCTCTTTCTTTGGTCGTCATCTTGGGTGGCTAGAAACCGATCTAGTTTTCCTTCCCTCACCAATTTTTCTATGATTTTTTTTACATCGAAGCACTCGTTGGTGGAGTGCCCTCGCACTCGATGATATTCGCAATATTCATTCCGGTTTCCTCCTCCTCTTTTGCATTTGAGTGGTCGAGCTGGGGGTATTTTCTCCGTATGGCAGACTTCTTTATATACGTCAACTAGGGATGCCCTGAGAGGGGTGTAATTGTGGTATTTTTTGATTTTCTCTCCTTGTCGATCTTCTTTCCTTTTGGATTCCTTGTCTTTATCATGGTAGGGGACCCCGGATTTTGAGGTTTCTCCTAACCGAGCATTTTCTTTCATGTTGATGTATTTTTCTGCTTGCTCCTGCACTTCGTCTAAGGAGGTAGGGTACTTCTTTGATATGGATTGGGTAAAAGGTCCTTCTCGTAGGCCAATGATGAGTCCCATGATGGCGGCCTCTGTTGGCAAGCTTTGTATGTCCATGCATATTTTGTTGAATCTTTCCATGTAGTTGCGGAGGCTCTCCCGATCTCCTTGCTTGATCCCTAGTAAACTGGGGGCGTGTTTGGTCTTATCTTTTTGGATGGAGAATCTGGCTAGGAATTTTTTGGCCAGGTCGTAAAAGTTTGAGATGGACTTTGGAGGTAGGTTGTCAAACCATCTGATTGCTGTCTTCGTGAGAGTTGTTGGAAAAGCTTTACAACGAACGACGTCTGAGGTGTCGGTGAGGTACATTCTGCTTCTGAAATTACTGAGATGATGGTTGGGATTTGTGGTACCATCATACAAAATCATATCCGGGAGTTTGAAGTCTTTGGGGATTTTGGTTTTCATGATTTCCCCAGTGAATGGATCTTGCTCTTTGTGTGAACTTTCCTTGGGAGTGGTCCGAGGGGTTTTTGATTTGAGATCGGCTTCTAATTGTAGGAGTTTATCTTCCAATTCTCGTCGCCGCCGTACCTCTCTTTGTAGATCCTTTCCGACCTCTCGTTGTTGTTGGGTTTCTTTTTCAAGTTGCTTTAAGCGGTCTTGAAGTGCTTCTATTACCCCCGGATTTGATGAGTTTTTGTCCCCATTGGATTCCGGAGTATCCTTTAGCGTAATGTCCGCGTTCTTGTGCGGTGTTCTGTTTTCCAGATCTGAATCGTGGTCGTTGTCATGGCCGTCCGCCATGGTGTTGGGATGACTTCCAGGGTCCCTGGCAACAGCGCCAATGTTCCGGGGGTTACCTGAAACTGGAGGTCGATCTCGGATGAGATCTTCTGTACTGGTCGGAGATGGCGTGTCCGGCTGGCTAGTGGCGGCCGGAGCTGTTGTGTCCGACTTGTTGGACTTGCTGCACTACTGATCCTTGGCCACTGGAGGGTGGGGGATACCTGTAAGAGACTCCGATGCTTAAGTTAGCACGGGTATTAAGCAGGTTTTTAGTAGAATCAGAGTATGAGTTATACCTGGGTGCTCCAGTGTATTTATAGTGGTTGTAGAGTGACCTTTCTAGATAAGATAAGTTAGTTATCTTATCTTATCTTTATCTTTGAGGTCAGCTTATCTTTAAGGGAACCGCCCTTATCTCTATAGGCTTGGACGGCCTTTGGATTTGGGTCGTGTTCCTCTATTTGGGCCCTTTATTGGGCTTTCCTGTCGATCTGGCCGACCTCGTTGAGAAAAGGTCGGATAGCCTGACCTGAAGAGGTCGGTCGCTTTGTTGCCGATCATTCCGGGTCGGATAGCTCGACCCAGGGTATGGACAGTTACTAATCCATCAGCTCGGGCAAATCAACAAAATAGCTTGGGCAAACACGGATATAACTCGATCTAAGGCATATAGAATAGAAAAAGTAGCAAAAGGAAACCCCAAGACTCAAACCAAAGTCCAAGGGCATCCTTTGGAGGTAGTAACAGAGAAAGGTTTCAGGAAAAATCTACAGCTTACATCCCGACATCTCTCAAACAAGTAAAAGAAGATTCCAAATAGCGACACTTCGAAAAAGAAAGTTAATCACAAAATGTCATCAAAGATACTATCTTTTTACAGTCTATCAGCAAAGGGAACTACCAACATCAAAACATGCCAAGTGAAAATCATCAAAGACATAACCTTTTTTCAAGAATCAAACAAGTCATTATTCCAAAAACTTCAAAATCAAAGAATACAGAAATAACATGCAAAGCCCTAAAAGCATCAACCATCAAAAAAGGTGAAAAAAGTTCATACAAAAGACGAAGAAACTCCAAGAACTCACATTACAACAGCATTCAGGCACAACAAAAGAAGAAAGATCCAAACTTTCTCCGAGCAAAATCAAAACTTCCTCAAAATCAGATATTAAAAGAACGACGTGGAAAAGAAAAGAGAAAGGAAGAAAGACCAACCGGTAGCAGGAAGGAGACGATAAAAGGCTGAGAGAGTAAAGCAACGACGAAGCCACGGCGGATGATCACCTTTCGAACAAAAAAATGAAGCACCAGTGGTCAGAGAAGAGAAATAAAAGGAGAAGAAGAAAACTGATGCAAGGTCTTTTGGAAGTTCAAAATACGAAAGAGGGAAACGGCAAAAAAGAGGAGTTAATGGGCATTAAGAACCCTCGCACGTTCCCAAGAAGAATATAAACACAAAACGCGCACGTTGCAACCAAAGGGAGTAAAAGAAAAAAAATGCTTCACATTCAAGAAGCTTCAGCAAAAATAAATGCTCGAGCTCGACTTTCCCAAAAAGGGGTCGAAATTTAGCAACAACACGACCTCAAAAAAGACCGAGCTCGGGCAGGGGCACTGTTCATGTCCTGGGTCGAGGTGTACGACTTGGGCTGACTGAAGGCAAGTCGACTCAACTCTTCTGACCAGCATGACTCGACCTCATTATAAAAGAGGTCGACCAAACCGCTACACAAGCCCAAGAAGGCCCAGACAAAGGAACACGGCCCAAATCTAAAGGCAGCCAAAGCCTAGAAGGATAAGGCGGTTCCTCCTAAAGATAAGATGACTTCACTCAAAGATAAGATAAGATAACTATCTTATCTCCAAAAAGGTCACTCCACACCATTATAAATACACTGGAGCACCTAGGTATAACTCATACTCTGATTCTACTAAAAACCTGCTTAATACCCTTGCTAACTTAAGCATCGGAGTCCCTTGCAGGTACCACCACCCTCCGGTGACGAAGGATCAACATCACTAACAAGTCCAATAAGTCGGACACGGCGGCTCCGACCGCCACCCACAAGTCAGACACATCAGCGCCAGCTAGCACAGAAGATCTCGTCTGAGATCGACCTACAGTTTCAGGTAACCCTCGAAACAGAAGTCATTCCACCATCATGGCGGACAACCTTGACAATGATCCCAACTCCGGTTTGGAAGAAAGAACACTGCATAAAAATACGGATATCACACCAAAGGATACACCTCAACCTAACGGGGACAAGCATTCTCCAAATACGGAAATTTTAGATGTCCTCCGAGAACAGCAGGATCATCTTAAACAGCTTGAACAGGAAGCCGAACACCAGCGCAAAGCCGAGAGGGACCTCCGGAGGGAAACTAGACGACGCCGAGAGCTAGAAGACAAGCTCCTAAAGCTCGAGACTGATCTCAAAGCTAAAAGAGTTCAGTCCAGTCAGGATGACAGCTCCCACAAGGACCAAGATCCCTTCACCAAAGAGATCATGAAAGCTAAAGTCCCAAAGGATTTTAAAGCCCCCGACATGACCCCATACGATGGTACCTCCGATCCAAGCCATCATATCAGCAATTTCAGAAGCAGAATGTAACTCACCGACGCTTCGGATGCTATTCGATGTAAAGCCTTCCCGACTACCCTAATAAAGACAGCAATTAAGTGGTTCAACAGTTTGCCTCCTAGATCCATCACAACTTTTGATGACTTAGCCAAAAAATTTCTTGCCAGATTTTCCATCCAGAAGGACAAAGCCAAACATGCCCCGAGCCTATTATAGATCAAGCAGGGAGATCGGGAGAGTCTTCACAACTACATGGAATGATTCAACAAAGCATGTCTGGACATACAAAGTTTTCCAACAGAAGCAGCCATCATGGGTCTCATCAATGGCCTGTGAGAAGGACTTTTTAGCCACTCCATATCAAAAAAGCATCCCACATCTTTAAACGAGGTACAGGAACGGGCAGAGAAATACATTAACATGGAGGAGAACTCACGACTAGGAGAGACCTCAAAACCTGGATTCTCTTACCCATCTAGGGACAAGGATAAAGAGTACAATAAAAAAGAAGATCAACCCGGTGAGAAGCCTAGAAAATACCACAATTACACCCCTCTCCGGGTGTCTCTTGTGGATGTTTATCGAGAAATATGCAACACTGAGAAGATCCCACCACCTCGCCCAATTAAAAGCAAAAAAGGAGGGGAAAGTCGGACAGAGTACTGCGAATACCACCAATTCTACGGACATCCTACTAACAAGTGCTTTGACCTAAAGAATGTCATAGAGAAATTGGAAAGAGAAGGGCGACTAGATCGGTACTTAGCCAACAAAGCAGATGAACTAAGAAAAAGAAGAAGGGATGAAGAGGTCAGACAAGCTGAACGACCACCTCACACTCCTGAGAGACATGTTCATATGATAAATGGAGGATTCGTAGGCGAAGGGATCTCTAAATCATCTCGTAAAAGACACCTTAAAGAGATATATCATGTTGAGGAAGGGGAGAGGTCATCCGACCTCCCCACCATTACCTTCACCCATGAAGATGCAACAGACATTATACCGGGACATTATAATCCCATGGTCATTACCATCATACTGGCCAACACTAATCTCTATAGAACGTTGGTAGACCAAGGAAGCTCCGCAGATATCTTGTTCAAATCCGGCTTTGACAAACTAGGTTTGCAAGATAAAGAGCTCAGAGCATATCCGAATAGCTTGTTCGGACTAGGAAACACTCCAATTCAACCACTTGGATATATCTCGTTACACACAACCTTTGGAAAAGGAATCCGGTAAAGGACACTCAACATAGACTACATCGTAGTCGACGTGAGCTCAGCTTACATTGCCCTAAAAGGTTGGACAACACTGAACTAGCTCGCTGCAGTGGTCTCGACTCCACATCTCTGCATGAAGTTCCCAACTCCAGAGGGGATCGCCACGATAAAGGGGAACCAAAAAATCGCACGACACTGTTACAATAAAAGCCTAAACCTTAAAGGCAATCCCAAAAGAGAGGAAGTCAACACTATTGAGCTCAGGGGAGTCTGAGCTCACGAGGAACTTCATCCACAGCCAGAACGCGAGACTGAAGAAGTCCAAATCGGCAATGCCCGAGATAAGACATCAAACATAGGGGCAACCTTAAAGGGAGGCATAAAGGAGCCTCTGATACAGCTCCTAAAGGATAACGCCGACCTCTTTGCATGGAAGGCCGCAGACATGCCAGGCATAGATCCCAAGCTAAAGTGTCACAAACTGGCGGTATATCTAGGGTCTCGTCCAGTACAGCAAAAGCGTAGGAAGCTCGGACCAAAAAAGTCCCAAGCTGTGGAAGAACATGTACAAGCCTTACTAGAAGTAGGGTTCATAAGGGAGGTAACTTACCCACTATTGCTAGCCAACGTTGTCCTGGTAAAAACGTCAAATGGGAAGTGGCGGATGTGTACTGACTACACCGATCTCAATAAAGCCTGCCCAAAAGATCCCTACCCACTCCCAAATATAGACACTTTAGTCGATGCCTCTTCTGGATACAAGTACCTCTCCTTCATGGATGCTTATTCAGGATACAATCAAATCCCGATGTATCCACCCGATCAAGAAAAGACCTTGTTCCTAACCCCAAAAGCAAATTACTGCTGTATCGTCATGCCATTTGGGCTCAAAAACGTAGGAGCTACCTATCAAAGATTGATGAACAAAGTCTTTGCAGACCACATTGGGATATTAATGGAGGTTTACGTAGACGATATGCTGGTAAAAACACAAAGTGAGGCATCCTTGTTGCCCGACCTAACCAAAGTGTTCGACACCATCAGAAAGCATAAAATGCGACTTAATCTCGCAAAATGCACCTTTGCGGTAGAAGCTGGCAAATTCTTGGGCTTCATGCTCACGCAAAGAGGAATCGAGGCAAACCCAGATAAATGTCAGGCTATACTCGACATGAAAAGCCCGACTTGCGTAAAAGAAGTACAACAGCTCAATGGAAGACTTGCAGCCCTGTCCAGGTTTCTAGCCGGCTCAGCCATCAGATCTCTTCCCTTTTATGCCACATTAAGGAAAGAAAAGAGGTTTGAGTAGACAACAGAGTGTGAGCAAGCCTTCTAGGATTTCAAAAAATTCTTGGGGCAACCACCAGTTCTTACCCGACCACGGGAAGGAGAAGTAATCATATTATTCCTCACAGTGGGAAATCGGGCGATCGCTTCAGCACTTGTCAGAGAAAACGAGGGTGAGCAGTAACCCATCTACTTCATCATCAAAGCTTTACAAGAGGCCGAACTGAACTATCAAAAGATAGAAAAGTTTGCCTACGTACTCACACTCACTTCTCAACAACTTCGCCCGTACTTTCAGGCGCACCCTATCAAGGTTCGAACCAACCAGCCCATAACAGGCATCCTACAGAAGACAGACCTAGCGGGAAGAATCCTGCAATGGGCGATCGAGTTGTCCAAATTCGATCTTCAATATGAAGCCCGTACAGTCATCAAATCACAGTACCTGGCCGACTTCATTATCGAGTTCACTAATACCCTGGGAACTTTCACAAGATGGAACCTCTACGTGGACAGCTCTTCAAACAAAACCAAGAGTGGCACAGGTGTGATAATAGAAAGCGATCAGGGAACCCAAATCGAACTCTCACTAAAGTTCGAATTCCTTGCTTCAAATAATCAAGCTGAATATGAGGCATTACTGGCTGGTTTAAGGCTGGCTAAAGAGATAGGAGTTCAAAAGCTCACCATCTTCAGTGATTCACAAGTAGTTACCTCACACATAGAAGGGAGCTACCAAGCTAAGGACCCTACCAAGAAGAAATATCTCGACAAAACTAGAGAACAGCTCGGACAGATCGGGGAATATGAGGTCCAACATATACCTCGAGAACAGAATGCTCGGGCAGATGCACTCTCAAAACTAGCCAGCACCAAACCAGGGGGCAATAACAGAAGCCTCATCCAGGAAACATTGCAAAGCCCATCAATCACAGAGGAAGAAAAGGTCCTAACCATATCTTGTCAGGATCAAGGGTGGATGACCCCCATTATCAACTACCTCAAGACAGAGACACTCCCCCACAGTTAAGAAGGAGGCAAAGAGGTTGATACAAGAAGCACAGTACTACACTATGGTGGGCGACATCTTATATAGGAGAGGGATCTCAACACCCCTCCTAAAATGCGTACCGACTTCCAATACAAGGGAAGTCCTGGAAGAAGTACACAGTGGCTTAATGTGTGGCAACCATTTGGGAGCACGAGCACTTTCCAAAAAGGTACTCCGAGATGGATTTTTCTGGCCAACCTTACACAAAGAAGCGACAGAGTTTGTCAAGACATGCCCACCATGTTAGAAGCATGCTAACTTCCACATCGCTCCACCAGAAGAGCTCATTAGTGTAACGTCACCCTGGCCATTCGCAAAATGGGGTCTAGACCTCTTAGGATCTTTTCCCCAAGGATCGGGACAAGTCAAGTTTCTCATTGTAGGGGTAGACTATTTCACAAAATGGATTGAGACAGAGCCCCTAGCCAATGCCACCGCTCAAAGAAGTCAAATTTCTATACAGGAACATTATTACAAGGTTTGGGGTCCTTTACTCTATCACCACAGATAATAGCACTCAATTTACTAATACAGGTTTCAGGAACTTGGTAGCTGACTTGAAAATAAAGCACCAATTCACATCCATAGAACACCCACAAGCTAATAGATAGGCAGAAGCTGCCAACAAAGTCATACTAGCCGGGTTAAAACAGAGACTACAGGGTGCAAAGGGAGCTTGGGCCAAAGAGCTCCCACAAGTCCTATGGGCATATCAGACAACTCCGCACTCCACCACAGGAGAATCACCCTTCCGACTTGCTTACGGAATGGAGGCAATGATCCCAGTGGAGATAGAGGAAGGATCCCCCAAAATGATCCTCTATAATAAAGAGATCAACTCCCAAAATCAAAGGGAAGAACTCGACCTACTATCCGAGGAAGCATTAAAGCGTCGAATGGCTTCAATATACAAACAGTAGGTAATCCAACGAAGTTTCGCCATCAACGATCTCATCCTAATCCGAAATGACATCGGAGCAGGACGATCAGGAGAAGGGAAGCTAGCAGCTAACTGGAAAGGGCCTTACCGACTTATAGAGGTACTGGGAAACGGCTCTACAAGGTGTCCGACCTCGAGGGGCGAGAGCTACCAAGGTCATGGCATGCCTGTAACCTAAGAAGGTACTATAGTTAGAAAGTGATAAAGATCTTAGGTCAAGGTGCACTCTTTTTCCTGAAAAGGTTTTTTAATAAGGCGCCAGGCCAAGATCTACAAAATTGCCCGACTTAGAAGGGTAAGCACCTATATGTATATATTCTTGTCTATTTTATATTTTCTACTTGAATAAAGTTTTTCAGATTCCTTAAAAAGTTTTCCTACCAAGACGCATTAATCTGAGTGCAAAGAATTCATCGCCCGATTATGACAAGGTCGGCAAGATGAATACCAAATTCATCACCCGATCACGACAAAGTCGGCAGAATGAAAACCAAGTTCATCACCCAATTAAAAAGAAGTCGGCAAGGTGAAAGCAATAAAAATAGATTAATGCAAGAAGTTATAAAAAGTAATCCATAAAAAGCGGCCTGACGAGGTCTGACTAAAAATGGACTACTAAAAAATAACTTAGGAAGGACTGACAAAGAAGAAGTCGGACCAAACCAATCAACGCAAAAAGTTATAAAAAGTAAATCCATAAAAAGTGGCCTGACGAGGTCTCACTAAAAATGGATTACTAAAAATAACTTAGGAAGGATCGACAAGAAAAGTCGGACCAACGAAAAGCGTGTGCTAAAAGGGACACAGTTTTGCCCAAAAAGCCACAACTCCATGACAAGGCTATCAAAATTGTTCAAACTAACTAAATCGGGGTGTACAGATAAAACATAGAAATCATAAGGGGTTCAAAGTTTCCCCAGTAGTAGCATCGGTGGCTGAAGGAGGAGGAGTGATCTTCATGGGGGTTGCATCCACAGTCCCATCCTCCCGATTAAGAATTTGACAATCAGGATCAGGTTCGGAATGGTCGACCTCAGTAGAAGGAATTGAAAAAGTCGTGGCTACAGAAGCTTTAGCTAGCGGTGCAAGAGGAGGCCCGTCATCTTCATCATCCGGGGCAGGCACTATCTTGCCATCCTCTACCACGTTATCCAAGCTGAAGAGAGTCAGGTCGAGTTCAGGAGCTAGAACTTGGACCTGTGCCTTTAAATTGTCATAAGCACCCGTCATAGCATCTACCAGATGACCCTAGAGATCAGCGTAAGCTGCATAGGCAGAAGCAAGTCTCTCCTTCAACTCCAATAGCTCGGCATAAGTACGGGTATAACTTTCCTTGTGTTTCTTCGCCATCTCCTCCGCCAAGTTTGCAGCCGCCTCAGCCCTGGTAGCTCGGGACTTTTCCTTCTCCAAATCCAACTCCAGCTTAATCACCCTGGCATCAAGCTCATCCTTCACCCCCTTTATTCTATCGAAATCCGATTTAGCATCCTTCATAAAAGCCTTAGTTGCATGGACTGGGGATCCTAAATGGTACGGAATAGGGCTGCACCCATATGGGCCATCCGAATACTGTTACTGGTGATGAAATTCAAGTGATGAAGGATGGACACATCATCCATTGGAAGTCGACCATAAGGAGCAATTTGATTATCAACAAACCCCACAGCATCAAAATCAGGGGTATCCAAGTCATAAGGATCCACAGTCTTCTATTTTTCAGGAGGAGGACCAGCAGTAGGAGAAGAGGCAGCACCAGAGGTTGACTGGAGAGGAGCAGAAGGAACCACACGAACCTGAGGAGTCGGGATGATTTTCCTCGGTCCAGAAGTGTCCAAGGTCGGCTTCTTCGGAGGAACTTGAGTAGATCCTTCTCCAGAAGCCTTCGCCGAGATGTTTTGAGCAGCAGTCGCCTTCTTAGCCCGACGATAGGCCTTCATGGAATCTACCGACTTCGCCATTTCTAAAATAGGAAAACAACAAAATCAAGTTGCAAGTAAGAAAGGGATAGATTGGCAAACAAACAAACAAATAAAGAAAAGATAAAAAGAAGTCGGCAACTACCCAATTCAGCCCAAAGAAGGGAAGGATCTCCTAGAAACTTCTTTGTGTCAAGATGGGGAGGATCTCCCCAATTTTCCTCCAACACATGCACAAAGGCCTGTTCGGCTTCATCCAGACTTTCCCAAGAATACCTAGCCACTACCACATTCTTTTGCCAGCACAAAGGGAAGGCAGGTTCATTACTTTCATCCAAAAAGAAGGGCCGAGCTCCCTCCACAGCTCGGACCTTAAAATAGTAATTCTTAAAATCCCTCCAAGAAGCTTTCTTCTTAGCTACCCCAGGCTTCGTCAACACAAAAAGATAAAGAAAGAGAGTTTGGGTAGGTCGGATATCCAGTTCCTGACACAACAATTGGAAGATTTTTATGAAACCCCATGAGTTCGGATGAAGCTGAGAAGGAGCTACATTGTAGGACCACAACAGCTCGGTCTCAAAAGGGGTAAAAAGAATAGTAATATTCAATTGACTGAAGAAGTAGTCATAAGCATAGAAAAAAGGACGTTCCCCTTGAGTCAATGGAGGAAAACAAACCCTCTCCTTAGGGTCAGGTCACAGCAACTCATAATTTTTCTCCTGGTCCTAATTACTACAAATTCTATGGTGCCTCTTAAGTCACACACGGTACTCAGGGTCAGCCACAGTAACACACATCAACACAATGGAGTCTAGCCAGTCAAACATGCCATCCGGGATCTTAGTATACATCTCAACAATATTTTTGTGGGAAGACATGGGTCAACTATTCCTACAGTAAGAAAAAGAAAAATGGGATTACTACCAAACTGGTGCACGAAATCACATCACACTATGCAATTCCGCACAACTAACCAGCAAGTGCACTGGGTCATCCAAGTAATACCTTACGTGAGTAAGGGTCGATCCCACGGAGATTGTCGGCTTGAAGCAAACTATGGTTATCTTGTAACTGTTAGTGAGGATATCGATAATTCTCATATTTAATTGTAAAAAGTAAAAGAACATGAAACAAATACTTGTTATGCAGTAATGGAGAACAGGTTGAGGTTTTGGAGATGCTCTGTCATCTGAATCTCTGCTTTCCTACTGTCTTCTTCTTCACACACATTAGTCTCCTTCCATGGCAAACTGTATGTTGGTGGATCACCGTTGTCAATTGCTACCATCCGTCCTCTCAGTAAAAATGGTCCAAATGCGCTGTCACCGCACGACTAATCATCTGTCCGTTCTCACTCATGTTGGAATAGGATCCATTGATCCTTTTGCGTCTGTCACTACGCCCAGCATTCGTGAGTTTGAAGCTCGTCACAGTCATCCCTTCTCAGATCCTACTCGGAATACCACAGACAAGGTTTAGACTTTCTGGATCTCAGGAATGGCCGCCAATAATTCTAGCCTATACCACGAAGGTTCCAATCTTAGATTAGAAACCCAAGAGATACACATTCAAGCTATTGCAGATAGAACGGAGGTGGTTGTCAGGCAGACGTTCATAGGTGAGAATGATGATGAGTGTCATGGATTATCACATTCATCAGGTTGAAGTGCGAATGAATATCTTAGAATGGAAACAAGCGTGATTGAATAGAAAACAGTGGTAATTGCATTAATTCATCAAAACACAGCAGAGCTCCTCACCCCCAACCATGGGGTTTAGAGACTCATGCCGTAGAAGATACAATATGAAACTTGTAAATTATGATGATCCCCAAAATAGATCTCTAAAATTAGTTTTTATACTGAGCTAGTGACCTAGGTTTACAGAAATTGAGTAAACTAAGGTAGATAGTGCAGAAATCCACTTCCGGGGCCCACTTGGTGTGTGCTTGGGCTGAGCATTGAAGCTTCCATGTGTAGAGACTTTATTTGGAGTTAAACGCCAGGTTATAGCCTGTTTTTGGCATTTAACTCTGGTTTGCAACCTGTTTCTGGCGTTTAACGGCAGAATAGGATAAGAACTTGGCTTTAAACGCCAATTTGCGTCGTCATAACTTGGGCAAAGTATAGACTATTATATATTTCTAGAAAGCCCTGGATGTCTACTTTCCAACGCAATTAAGAGAGCGCCAATTGGGCTTCTGTAGCTCCAAAAAATTCATTTCGAGTGCAGGGAGGTCAGAATCCAACAACATCTGCAGTCCTTTTTCAGCCTCTAAATCAGATTTTTGCTCAGGTCCCTCAATTTCAGCCAGAAAATACCTGAAATCACAGAAAAACACACAAACTCATAGTAAAGTCCATAAATGTGATTTTTATTTAAAAAATAATAAAAATATAATAAAAACTAACTGAAACATACTAAAAACTACCTAAAAACAATGCCAAAAAGCGTATAAATTATCTGCTCATCACAACACCAAACTTAAATTGTTGCTTGTCCCCAAGCAACTGAAAATCAAATAGGATAAAAAGAAGAGAATATACTATAAATTCCCAATTATCAGTGAAACTTAGCTCCAATTAGATGAGCGGGACTAGTAGCTTTTTGCCTCTAAACAGTTTTGGCATCTCACTTTATCCCTTGAAGTTTAGAATGATTAGCATCTATAGGAACTCAGAATTTTAGATAGTGTTATTGATTCTCCTAGTTCAGTATTGTTGATTCTTGAACACAGTTGCTTTATGAGTCTTGGCTGTGACCCTAAGCATTTTGTTTTCCAGTATTACCACCGGATACATAAATGCCACAGACACATAACTGGGTGAACCCTTTCAGATTGTCACTCAGCTTTGCTAGAGTCCCCAATTAGAGATGTCCAGAGCTCTTAAGCACACTCTTTTTGCTTTGGACCACGACTTTAACCGCTCAGTCTCAAGTTTTTACTTGACACCTCCACACCACAAGCACATGGTTAAGGACAGCTCGGTTTAGCCGCTTAGGCCAGGATTTTATTCCTGTGGGCCCTCCTATCCACTGATACTCAAAGTCTTGGATCTTTTTTATTACCCTTACCTTTTGGTTTAAAGGGCTATTGGCTTTTTCTGCTTGCTTTTTCTTTTTCTTTCAAAATTTTTTTTCGCAAGCTTTTCACTGCTTTTTCTTTCTTCAAGAATCAATTTTTTTTATTTTTCAGATTATCAAATAACAATTCTCCTTTTTCATCATTCTTTCAAGAGCCAACAATTTTAACATTCATAAACAGCAAATTCAAAAGATATATGCACTGTTCAAGCATTCATTCAGAGAAGCAAAAAGTATTGTCACCACATCAAAATAATTAAACTAATTTCGAGGATGAATTCGAAATCATGTACTTCTTGTTCTTTTGTGATTAAAAGCATTTTTCATTTAAGAAAGGTGATGGATTCATGGGGCATTCATAACTATAAGGCATAGACTCTAATCTTTATTTATTATTTAATAGAAATAATATAAAATAGGCATAGAAGCAGACAATTAGTAATAAAAGAAATGAAATTAACGACATAAAGATAAATGACTCTAATACTAATACTCATGTACTCTTAAAATGGATAAAAGGTTATCACAGAGTTAGGACTCAACAACCTTTATTTTGGGAGATAGATGCTTCTTTAGTCTGTGGGGTGCTCGGTCCTTCAAGAGATAGCTTCTGACGCTTCAGCTCCTGTAGCTCATGCCTCTGTTCCTCATGTTCCTTCAGCAGTTTGCAGAGCATGCTATTTTGAACTTGCTGTTCTTCTTTCAGTTGATCCATAGCTTCTTGTAATTTGGTGACAGATGCTTCTAAGCGGGTCTAGTAGTCAATCTGTGGGATTTCTGGGAGGAACTTCTGTGCCTTCCTTTTGATGGAGTTATCCTGCACTTGTCCTTCTATTAAATTTTTGGTGATTGGGTGCTCAACTGAGATATACTCATCCACTCCCATCTTCACCCCAGCGTCTTTACATAGCAGAGAAATTAGGCTTGGGTAAGCCAATTTGGCATCAGTGGAGTTCTTGTTTGTAATTGTGTCGAGCTCACAAGAAATCAGATGATGAATCTCTACTTCGTTTCCCAGCATAATACAGTGGATCATCACTGCTCTTTTGACAGTGACTTCAGAGCAGTTGCTGGTGGGCAGTATAGAATGCCCAATGAAGTCCAGCCAACCCCTAGCAATTGGTTTGAGATCACCTCTCTTGAGTTGGTTTGGGACACCTTTTGTATTGGTTATCCACTTGGTTCCAGGGATGCATATGTCCTCTAGAACTTGGTCTAAGCACTTATCAAATTTCACCATTCTCCTATTAAAGGATTCTGGATCATCTTGTGGTTGAGGCAGCTTGAAGACCTCTCTTATTCTGTCCTGGTGGAAGTACATAATCTTCCCTCTGACCAAGGTTCGAAAGGTATAGAAAGTGGCTCCAATTAATCTCTGCTTATCTGTTTGCCACAGATTTACGTAGAATTCCTGAACCATGTTTCTACCCACCTTTGTCTCAAGATTAGCCAGAATTTTCCAGCCTCTTTTTTGAATCTGCTCTTGGATCTCCGGATATTCATCTTCTTTCAGATCGAATTTAACTTTTGGGATCACTGATCTTAGACCCATTATTCTGTAGAAATGATCTGCATGTTCTTTGGTTAAAAACCTCTCTTGATTCCAAAGTGATTTTGGAATATTCTCTTTCTTGCCTCTTGAAGTGGTTGTTTTCCTTTAGGAGCCATGATCTTAGTGAGTCTTAGCTCAGTGATCACAAAAAGCACACCAAACTTAGAGGTTTGCCTGTCCTCAAGCAAAGAAAAGGAAATGAGAGGAAGAGAAGGAGAGGCAGATTCGAATTGTGGAGGAGAGGGGGATGGCCGAATGTGAATTTAAAGAGGAGGGGGTGGATTCAAAAATTTTGAAAAATATATGCTAGAAGATATGATTGTAAAAAGATAATTATGATATGCAAAAGATGTAGTTTTAAAATTGAAAAGATGAGAGAGAGAGTTGAAAAAAATTAAATCTAATTTTTGAAAAGATAGTATGATGATTTGGAAAAGATTTGAAAAGAATTTAAAAAAAAAGATAGATGATTTTTGAAGAAGATTTGAAAAGAAGTTGATGAAGAATGAAGAAAAATTTTAAAAATTTTTATATATATTTTTTTTATTTTTGAAATTGAAATTGAAAAATGATGATATGTAACATGTTTATGCAAGAAATTATGGATGAAATCATGAAAATTTGAAAAAAAATTAAGTTGGAAAACAAAACTTCCTCCCCTCCACAATCCTGGTGTTAAACGCCCAACTGCTGCTTGTTTTGGGCGTTTAACGCCCATCTATAGCCTCTTTTGGGCGTTTAACGCCCAGCTATTGCTTCTGGCTGGCGTTAAACGCCAGAAATCTTTTGTCACTGGGCATTTTTCTGAACACCCAAGATGCTGCAAGTTTGGCATTAAACGCCCAGAATGGTACCCATTCTGGCATTTAACGCCCAAAAAAGTACCATTGCTGGCGTTAAACGCCCAGTAGAAGCTTCTTTTGGGCGTTTAATGCCCAAATATACCTCTAACTGGCGTTTTCTTGCCAGTGAGCTCCTTTTCCCTGTTTTGTACTCTGAATCCTTCTGTAACTCTGTGAACTTATGCAATTGATACTCTACCTTGAAGATTATTTATATTAAACTCGTATAATTATTATTTAAATAACAAATAAGCCTTGCTAATGGCTGGGTTGCCTCCCAGCAAGTGCTTATTTATTGTCTTTAGCTAGACCTTGCTGAGCTTTTAATCTAGCCTCAGCTTTGAGCACTCTTGCTCGATATTGCCTTCAAAGATTATGCTTGATTCTCTGTCCATTAACAATGAACTTCTTATTAGAATCAATGTCTTGAAGCTCCACATAGCCATATGGTGACACACTTAAAATCACATATGGTCCCCTCCACCGGGATTTCAGTTTCCCGGGGAATAGTCTGAGCCTAGAGTTGAACAGCAGAACCTTCTGTCCTGGTTCAAAGACTCTAGATGACAGCTTTCTGTCATGCCACCTTTTTGCTTTCTCTTTGTAAAGCTTGGCATTTTCGAAAGCAGTAAGTCTGAATTCTTCTTGCTCATTCAACTGGAGCAATCTTTTTTCTCCAGCTAATTTAGCATCAAACTTTAGGAATCTGGTTGCCCGGTAGGCCTTATGCTCCAGTTCCACGGGCAGATGACAGGGCTTACCATACACAAGCTGGTATGGAGAGGTCCCTATAGGAGTCTTGAATGCTATTCTGTATGCCCACAGAGCGTCTGATAAACCCATATTTCATGAGTTCTTTTATGCTTAATTAAAGTGATTTATTCAACTCTTCACCTACTTATTCACATTAATTGCATGGTTTTACTTTCCCTTCCTTATTATGTCATGTTGTGAAAAACATGTTTCCTAAGCTTTAAAAATTAATTATTTTAATTACCTTTATTTCCATTCGATGCCGTGATTAGTGTGTTGAGTAGTTTCAGATTTTCTAAGGCAGAATGACTTAAAGGATGGAAAAGGAAACATACTAAAATGGAAGGAGAAAGCAAAACGGAGTTTTAAAGAAACTGGTATCCACGCGATCGCATGGATGACGCGATCGCGTGCCAAGCACGAATCAGCAGCGACGCGGCCGCATGACTGACGCGACCGCGCGCCTTAAGCAGAACGCACATGACGCGGTCGCATGACTGACGCGACCGTGTGGCAAGGAAAAGCTCTGAATGACGCGACCGCGTGACCCACGCGGACGCGTGACAGAGGCCACGCACCAGAAATTACAGAATACGCCCCCAGCGAATTCTGAAGCCCTTTTTGGCCCAGATCCAAGTACAGACAGCATAGACCAGAGGTTATAAAGTGTGGGAATGCTTCCATTCAAAGGGGAGCTTGCATATTTTTACCTTTCAATGATTTAGATTTAGTTGAGAGGGAGATCCTCTCTTTCTCTTTTAGGATTTAGGATTTTTTCTTGTTTTAAGAGTAACTCTGGATCCCAGGTTTAATGTTCTTTTATTTCAATTTTACTTCTATTTATTTATTCCAACATTTGAATTGATTATTATAATTTGATTTATGAATTCTCCCATGTTACATACTGTTATTTGAATTAATGATAATTGAGGTATTTTCAGTTTATGATTGTTCTCTTTGATTTAAGTTACCATTACTTCCCATCTAAGGACCTCTTTATTATTCCAGCAATTTTACTTTTTTCCCTTTTGGTTCTGGTTAATAATTTAGTAACTCAACAGTTATTAAACTCAACATAATTGATAATCGTTATCTTGCTTATTGAGCTGAACTTAAATAATCCCAACCTTTTCTGAGGAAATAATTAGGATTCAAAAGTCAATTTAATTAGTCCCTTGACTTTTCTTTGCCCTGGTAAAGGTTGACCAAGTGGAGTTTAGATTCAACTTTCATTATTGTTGAGAGAGATAACTAAGTTGGACCTCTAATTTCTCTACCTTACTAAAGATTGCTTTACAGTTATTATTTATTTTTAATTGTCATTTAATTCACTTGTCATTTAAATTACTTGCTTCTCACCTTCTAAACCCCGATTACAACCTTTATAACCAATAATAAGAACATACTTCCTCGCAGTTCCTTGAGAAGACGACCCGAGGTTTGAATACTCGGTTAACAATTTCTAAAGGGGTTTGTTACTTGTGACACCCAAAACGTTTGTATGAAGGGACTTTTGAAGGTTTAGAAACTATACTTGCAACGAAGATTTATCCGCAATTTTCTAGACCACGCAAAAGTTCCTCTCATCAAAATGGCGCCGTTGCCGGGGAACTGCTAACGTGTGCCTTATTATTGGTTATTGTAAATAATTTTCTTTTGCTTGTTTATTTACTTTTGTTTTTCCTTTTTCATCTTTATTTGCAATTATGAACTCTCACCCCTCTCGCTTTGAGTTTGGTTCTAATATTATTAAAGGAAATAGAAGTTACAGAAGGAATGTGCATCAAGGTCAGACCAATCAAGGATGGATGAAACCAAGAGGATCTAATCAACCCTTTTGGCAGCAACACCCTCCGAGATATCCTGGACAGAGACCATTCTACCGTGCATACCCAGCTGAAGGACATTCTGGACAACCTTGTAATTACCAACAAGCCCCACCCCGTGCATATGAACCATCCTTTCAACATAACCTCGAACCACCACACTCACAAGCTTTTCTTCACCATTCGCCATCATATGATCCTTCCTTACCCCAATACCAATCCAATTGTTCCCAACCATCACCACTTTCCTTTGTATCATGTCCAAGTTTGGCAAACCGCGAAGCAAAGGATCGCCTAAAGGAAACAATAATTAAATTTCAAACAACCATTCAACAACTGGAGCAAGCACTAATTCAATGGGCCACTAGGCGCTCAAATATACAAGGATCAACCACAGCCCCATGTGGATAGCCCAATGAAGAGCGTAGCATGAAAGAAATACTAGAGACTCCAGTGAACAAAACAGAAAATGAATTCGTACTAGAACAAGTGGAAGAAGCTGTCATTGTTCAAGAAGAAGAATTGGTTGAAGATCTAGGCGATGCTGAACTTCCTTGGGAATCCAGAATTGAGGAAAACTCCGTCCAAGATGCCACAGTTAATGCTAAGGAGGATACCGTACAATCTCCAAGGCAAGTCGCTTACGAAGAATTAGATGGAATAATCCAAGAAGCAAATTTCCTTGATGATGATAGTCACAAGTCTAGTTCTCCTAGTGATGAACTTGCGTCCGCAAGTGAATTCTCTGAGATCGAAGAATCTCCCCCAAGTGAATATGAAGATGATGCGGAGGTAGATTTCTCTCAACCTCCAATCTATGACTCGAGTGATGAGGAAGACATAGAAGACTTTGACTAGGATACAGATATAATTGAAGATCTTTGCAAGGAAGTGGAAGAATTCACAAAAGAACACAAGGAAACGGAACTTGCAGAACCACCAAAAACACCTATCCCAAGGCCATTACCACCCAATACAAGCTTCAAGTGGGTACAATCCTTAACTTATAATTTTACTTATTCACTTGAATATGGTTTGCTTGAAACAGATGGCCAACTTAGAGCTCTCTGCGGCTTTAAGAGTAAGAGGGAAATGGCTCGTAGTCAGAGCTGGTGCACCAGGTTCAATAAGGTTCCACGCTTCACTTCAAAGTACACGGATTGGTATCA
>NC_029785.2:74227183-74234968 GCF_000816755.2 Arachis ipaensis | reverse complement strand
TGTATATAGAGCTGGTGCACCAGGTTCAATAAGGTTCCACGCTTCACCTCGAAGTACACGGATTGGTATCATGCTCAATTGCATGGATCACAGAGAATGTTTGGTCACCACGGTGAGATTCTACTTTTTAAGCCGCCCGGATGGAGACATGTAGACCAAGACGGAGGCAGATTTAAACGCAAGGCTTGGAATCCTGAGGTTTATTCTGACATTTGTTACCCCAGGAGCCTAAAAATTTGTTTGAAGCTGCTCAGAAGCTTTACATGCCTAGTTTGGGACCCGGGAGGCTATTGGCATTCCAAGCACTGGTGGAAATTTTTGGACGAATTTAAACACAAACCACCATAGCAGGATACTCTTCCAATGTCCAACTTAAGGACTTTAACTAAAAGTGCTAGGTGGGAGACAACCCACCATGGTATGGTCGCTTCTTTTTCAATTTATTTCTTGTTAATTGCTTTCATTTTTCCTTTTTCATTTTAATTTATTAAACCTGGAATCATGCATAAGCATTCATGATAGTCATTGCATTCTGCATTTTTCATGCATACAAAAAAAAAAGGGTTGCACGACGCGACCGCATGCCCCATGCGATCACATCATATCGCGAAAAACACCACCCATGCGACTGCGTGATCCACGCGGCCGCGTGATATATATATCGGCGTAAGGATCCAACAAACAGAAAGTTGGGCTGGAATCGTGCGGCTCTTGTGCGTTTCGCACAAATTAGCCCACGCGATCGCATGCCCCATGCGATCGCGTCACTTACCCAATACCAATCCCACGCGACCGCGTTGCATGGATTGCACATCACCCCAAAAAGAGACAGAGAGTTGCGCTAAAACGGCGCTGGAGTCATGCGTTTAGCACAACTTCCAGCGACGTGATCGCACAACCCATGCGATCACGTCACCCTTCTTTCCCCCCCCCCTCTCATGCGATCGCGCACCCCATGCTATCGCGTCACTGCCAGTCTCGTCCCAACCACGCGACCGCGTGTCCTACGCGACCGCGTGGATTCGAAAATATAACGTTGTTAGGTAGCTTAGGCTGTGGTTAGTGGATCTAGGTCTGTTTACTTGCACTGTTCTTACTTCTGTTTTATCCTATGTGCAACTCTATGGCTGCTATAATCATGATTCATATGCTACTTTCTTGTATGTTGCTACTGTTTACATTGAGTTTTTATGTTTATTTCATATCTATGTACAAGCAGCTTGCTTTCTTTTAATTCATATGAACTGATCTGATTGCTGTTTATTTTCCGGGATAATCCATTTTTAGCCGGAATGCTGCCCAAAATTTTTTTAAAAATTGTTTTCATTCTTGTTTTGGTTTGGCAACTCTATCTTATTCTGCTTTCCCCAAACCATTTCATGAATGCTAGGGCCACTTTCTTATCCTCTTTTGATTTCCTGGTTCATAACATGCATTTGTGATTCACTGATTCCTATTTCTGATTTCTTTATTTCTATTCGAATCAGCATCACCCTGTTTCCTTTATTCGATTATGAGTACTTCTATTCTTACCTGTGAATCCTTGTTATATGGAATTTTTTCTATGCCACTTACTTTCCTAACTCACTGATCTTAATTTACTAATTTCTTTTTCAAATCCTAACCATTCTAACCCTTTTGATCTCTTTTCTGATTATTTTCACTTTCCTCTAATTTTCTAACCATGGCATATTGCTTAATTTTTTTTCCATTTAACATTAATTCAATCACATTTCATATACTCATTTTCCTTATTTTAATTCTCCTTTGCCGCTTGGATTTCCTTTATTTAATTGCCTATTTGCTTTCTTATTTTTTTATCCAATTCCTGGTTTTCTGTTTTTCAGGATGTCTGCCTCACAGAGGAAAGGCAAAGGCAAGGCCACTGGCAAGCGCAAGAGAGGAGATTCCTCCCAGTCCATCATTACTCTAATGCACGATTCATCATGGCGGGAGAAGAACTTCACACAGCAGGAAAAAGCTGACCAGCTGCTCCCTTCGACTGATCTTATAAAATTTGCAAACCAGTACTGTGAGCTGAAGTACCCGACTTTTGCAGACTCCAGAAATCTATACCTGGAACATACCTTGAAGATTCTAGAAGCCCTCCAGCAATACACTACTGAGCAAATCAAGCAAAGGGGCTGGTTCTTCCTGGAGAGATCACTGACAGAGGTCAATGCATCTTGGGTACGGGAATTCTATTGCAACTACTACCTTACTACCCTTGATGCAGTGAACCTAAGGGGAAAGCAAATCCTGGTCACTGAGGAGGCCATAGAGACCATTCTCTAGCTCCCAGCCAAATCCGATCAGCCAGATGGTTATGCACAGGCTGAGGAGGACATGGGCCAGATGCAGTTTGATTGGGATGCTGTGAAGGCACGGATTGCTCTTGACCTTACTGTTCCTTGGGAGATGGGTCAGAACACCACTATGCCTCGAGGGATCAAGAGAGTGTACTTGAATGATGAGGCTCGGCTATGGCATCAAATCTTGAGCAATTATGTGATGTCGAGTACTCATGAGACTGAGATCCCGGTTGCCATGATCACCCTCCTCTGGTGTGTTCTGGAGGGTAAGGACCTGTACTTGCCTCGTTTTATCCGGTATTATATGGCCAGGGCCCACGTCCGAGGCACCCTCCCCTTTCCTTATCTGGTTACACGGCTAGGCCGTCAGGCTGATGTGCCTTGGAAGGATGCCGATGAGCGACTACCAGCAGCGGACTACAGGAAGATCATCCCTCATAGCAGAAACTTCCTTGCTTTGGGCTATAGACCACCACCTGTCACTACTACTGATGAGACAGCCCCTCCGTCTGCTGGACCCTCTTCATCCACAGCTGCCCCAGCTGCCCCTGCTGCCACCACTGCACCGCCACCCGCCTCTAAGCCGGTTTATCACCTCGTGCACCGTCTATTCCGCCAGCTTGATCAGATGGAGCGCCGTAACAAGCGCCGGTATGAGAGATTGGAGCGCCGCAGCAGGCGTCGCTATTCCCATCTGAAGCTGATGATCAGACAGGGCGCCGACAACCCCTCCGAGCCCGACACGCCCTCAGAGCCATCAGAGGAGGAGGAGGATGAGCACGAGGAGGAGACTCATTCCCAGGCGGAGACTCATCAGCAGGCAGCCACAGAGCAGGCTGCCCCGCTTCAGGAGGTTATGCCCCAGAGACTGCAGATCCGGAGATCCCGATCTAGTCAGTCCCTCCTCTACAGCAGCCAGACTCTCAGCCCACCACTGCCACAGAGACCCCAGCTGCCATCCCTACCAGTGATGACACTCCTTCACACCCGGCTTGATTGAGCATCGAGGACGATGCTTCATTTTAAGTGTGGGGAGGTCGCCATCTCTGGCGTTTATTTTGGTGAACTACTACATACTTTTTCTTTTATTTTGGATATTTTTCTGTATTTTTCTCTTTTTCTTTTATTGTTATTTTTTGAGTACTTATACATTGCTACTTGTGTATTTTACTCTATTTTCTGCATTTTGCATTTTTTGTTATTTAGCTCATTTTAGTCATTTAGTTTAGTTTGCAATTCTGATTTATTAGTGGATTAATTAGCATAGTTTACCCTTTTTTTTAGCATAAGATAGTATAGTTTAAATAGAAAAATATAAAAAGTAAGTAAACTAGAAACCTTAACAGAATTAAAACAACCCACACCTTGTATATATAGCATTACATGTTAGTTGACAACATTTCATCAAGGAGGAACATTAAAACTTTAAAAGCTACCCTAAATAATTTTTTTCAAGAGAATAATGGGAATTTTTAACTAAACCTGCATACAATATATAAATGATATATGATGCTTGAGTTAGAGAACACACAGCCTGTGAGTCTTGAGCTTAAATTGTATGGTTGCTTTCAAACCATAATTTCATTTCTGTGTGTTACATTTCTTTTTATTCTGATGTTCTTTTTTAATCTATATGTCCAATTATAGAATATAGAATAGATACATACCAAGAGAATGATTGAGGCCATCAATTGATTTTAGCTCACTCACCCCAAATTAACCTGTCTTTTACATCACCCTTGAGCCTATTAAAATCCCTTTATTCTATTTAGCCAAATTACTAGCCTTAAGAGAAAAACAAAAGAAAATCCCAAGTGAATCCTTAGTCAGCTTAAGATAGAAAATCATGAATAGAGTAAAATGTGGGAAACCTTTTGGGAACATGGATGATAGAAACAAAAGGTAGAGAAGTAAAAAGGAATAAAATTTGGGAAGCATGCTCATGAGAAAATCTAAGTGATTCAATTATCATGTGCATTAAAAAAACTATTTTATTTTTCAGCATCTAAATAAAAGGGGATACAAAAAGAAATTCCCCAATGAAAACAATGCACATGGAATAAAAATAAAAAGTGAAACATGAGCATGCAACAATAAGTGGGAAATATGGGAAAATAGGTAAAGAGATTTTATTTTACTAAATATGTATGTTAGGTGAGATCTTACTCTAATTAAGGATTCACTTATTAGCTCACTTAACCATATACATAAATCCTTACCTTTACCTTGGCCCCATTACAACCTCAATAAAGACCTCATGACTTTTTGGTATGACTATATTCTATAATTGTTGATTGGTTAGATGAAAAACAAAGTTATAGAAAGTAAGAATAAAAAGAAATAAAGAAACTGGTATCCACGCGATCGCATGGATGACGCGATCGTGTGCCAAGCACGAATCAGCAGCGACGCGGCCGCATGACTGACGCGACCACGTGCCTTAAGCAGAACGCACATGACGCGGTCGCATGACTGACGCGACCACGTGACCCACGCGGACACGTGACAGAGGCCACGCACCAGAAATTACAGAATACGCCCCCAGCAAATTCTGAAGCCCTTTTTGGCCCAGATCCAAGTACAGACAGCATAGACCAGAGGTTATAAAGTGTGGGAATGCTTCCATTCAAAGGGGAGCTCGCATATTTTTACCTTTCAATGATTTAGATTTAGTTGAGAGGGAGATCTTCTCTCTCTCTTTTAGGATTTAGGATTTCTTCTTGTTTTAAGAGTAACTCTGGATCCCAGGTTTAATGTTCTTTTATTTCAATTTTACTTCTATTTATTTATTCCAACATTTGAATTTATTATTATAATTTGATTTATGAATTCTCCCATGTTACAGACTGTTATTTGAATTAATGATAATTGAGGTATTTTCAGTTTATGATTGTTCTCTTTGATTTAAGTTACCATTGCTTCCCATCTAAGGACCTCTTTATTATTCCAGCAATTTTACTTTTTCCCCTTCTGGTTCTGGTTAAGAATTTAGTAACTCAACAGTTATTAAACTCAACATAATTGATAATCGTTATCTTGCTAATTGAGCTGAACTTAAATAATCCCAACCTTTTCTGAGGAAATAATTAGGATTCAAAAGTCAATTTAATTAGTCCCTTGACTTTCCTTTGCCCTAGTAAAGGTTGACCAAGTGGAGTTTAGATTCAACTTTCATTATTGTTGAGAGAGATAACTAAGTTGGACCTCTAATTTCTCTACCTTACTAAAGGTTGCTTTACAGTTATTATTTATTTTTAATTGCCATTTAATTCACTTGTCATTTAAATTACTTGCTTCTCACCTTCTAAACCCCGATTACAACCTTTATAACCAATAATAAGAACATACTTCCTCGCAGTTCCTTGAGAAGACGACCCGAGGTTTGAATACTCAGTTAACAATTTCTAAAGGTGTTTGTTACTTGTGACACCCAAAACGTTTGTATGAAGGGACTTTTGAAGGTTTAGAAACTATACTTGCAACGAGGATTTATCCGCAATTTTCTAGACCACGCAAAAGTTCCTCTCATCAGCGTCATCCAAGCTTCTTGCCCAATCCTTTCCACGGGTACTTACAGTTCGTTCCAGGATTCTTTTTATTTCTCTATTAGAGACTTCAGCTTGTCCATTTGTCTGTGGATGATACGGAGTTGCCATCTTATGGCTAATTCCATATCGGACCATAGCAGAGTAAAGCTGTTTGTTGCAGAAGTGAGTGCCCCCACCACTGATTAGTGCTCTAGGGACACCAAATCTGCTGAAGATATGCTTCTGGAGGAACTTCAGCACTGTCTTAGTATCATTGGTGGGTGTTGCAATGGCCTCTACCCATTTGGATACATAGTCGACTGCCACCAGAATGTAAGTGTTTGAATACGATGGTGGGAAAGGTCCCATGAAGTCAATACCCCATACGTCAAATAACTAAATCTCTAAGATCCCTTGCTGCGGCATGGCGTAACTGTGAGGCAGATTACCAGCTCTCTGACTGGTATCACAGTTACGCACAAACTCTCGGGAGTCTTTATAGAGAGTGGGCCAGTAGAAGCCACATTGGAGGACTTTTGTGGCTGTTCGCTCACCTCTGAAATGTCCTCCATATTGTGA
The DNA here is from genome assembly GCF_000816755.2 of Arachis ipaensis. Classification (NCBI taxonomy): domain Eukaryota; kingdom Viridiplantae; phylum Streptophyta; class Magnoliopsida; order Fabales; family Fabaceae; genus Arachis; species Arachis ipaensis. The sequence goes on along the minus strand of NC_029785.2, from coordinate 74,228,550 downwards.
TCCATGACAATGCCATAGGATCTTCTGTGTTTCTTCTCTAGGCACACACCTACGGATTATGCCGTCTACACATCTCTTAAAGAGATATGGTTCATCCCACAGGTAGTACTTTGCATCAGTAATTAATTTTTCTTTTGTTGATTGCTGTACTCCTTGGGTATGAATCTTGCAGCCTTATAGTTTGCAATGTCTGCAAACCATGGTACCTCCTGAATGGCAAAGAGTTGCTCATCCGGAAAGGTTTCGGAGATCTCAGTAAGGGGGGGAGGGGGACGCCCCTTCTACTGGTTCTATCCGGGACAGGAGATCTGCTACTTGGTTTTTGATGAGCGGATAATTTATACGCTTTTTGGCATTGTTTTTAGTATATTTTTAGTAGAATCTAGTTACTTTTAGGGATATTTTTAATAGATTTTATGTTAAATTCACATTTCTGGACTTTACTATGAGTTTGTGTGTTTTTCTGTGATTTCAGGTATTTTTTGGCTGAAATTGAGGGACTTGAGCAAAAATCAGATTCAGAGGTTGAAGAAGGACTGCTGATGCTGTTAGATTCTGACCTCCCTGCACTAAAAGTGGATTTTCTGGAGCTACAGAACTCGAAATGGTGCGCTTTCAATTGCGTTGGAAATTAGACATCCAGGGCTTTCCAGCAATGTATAATAGTCCATACTTTGCCCAAGAATAAATGACGTAAACTGGCGTTCAACGCCAGCTTTCTGCCCAAATCTGGCGTCCAGCGCCAGAAAAGGAGCCAAAACCAGAGTTGAACGCCCAAACTGGCACAAAAACTGGCGTTCAACTCCAAGAAGGACCTTTACACGTACAACACTCAAGCCCAGTCCAAGCACACACCAAGTGGGCCCCGGAAGTGGATTTATGCATCAATTACTTACTCATGTAAACCCTAGTAGCTAGTTTATTATAAATAGGACCTTTTACTATTGTATTAGGCATCTTTTGATCATCTTAGGATCTTAGGATCATCTTTGAACGCATTGTTCTTAGACTTTGGGGGCTGGCCATCTCAGCCATGCCTGGACCTTCACTTATGTATTTTTAACGGTAGAGTTTCTACACTCCATAGATTAAGATATGGAGCTCTGCTGTTCCTCAAAGATTAATGCAAAGTACTACTGTTTTCTATTCAATTCATCTTATTTCACTTCTAAGATATCCATTCGCACCCAAGAAACGTGATGAAGGTGATGATTATGTGTGACGCTCATCACCATTCTCCCCTATGAACACGTGCCTGACAAACACTTCCGTTCTACATGAAATAAGCTAGAATGAATATCTCTTAGATCTCATAACCAGAATCTTCGTGGCGTAAGCTAGAATGATGGCGGCATTCAAGAGAATCC
>NC_029785.2:74186653-74227154 GCF_000816755.2 Arachis ipaensis | reverse complement strand
TTATCCATTTATATCTGCCTGACTGAGATTTGCAAGGTGACCATAGCTTGCTTCATACCGACAATCTCCGTGGGATTCGACCCTTACTCACGTAAGGTATTACTTGGACGACCCAGTGCACTTGCTGGTTAGTTGTATCGAAGTTGTGACAAATTATGAATGTGTAATCATGATTACGCGTACCAAGTTGCTCACGTTGCCAGGGATTGTTTGAGCCTGGACATCACAATTTCGTGCACCAAGTTTTTGGCGCCGTTGCCGGGGATTGTTCGAGTTTGGACAACTGACGGTTCATCTTGTTGCTCAGATTAGGTAATTTTCTTTTTATTTTATTTTCATAAATTTTTCAAAAATATTTCTAAAATTTTCTCATCTGTTTTCGAAAAAAAATAAAAATGTTTTAAAAAAAAAAAAATTTTTTTTCAAAATTTTTAAGAATGAATTCTAGTGTTTCATGAAGCCTGGCTGGCTGTAAAGCCATGTCTAATTCCTTTGGGAATGAGTATGTTAGGCGTGTCATGTCTGAATTTCATTGAAAGCTTGGCTGGCTCATGAGCCATGTCTAATTCCTGGACTGAAGCTTTAGACTAGACATGGCAAGATTCCTGGAATTCATATTAAAAATTTTGGAATCCATATTTTTTCTTTCTCATATAATTTTCGAAAAAAATCCAAAAAAAATTAGAAAATCATAAAAAATCAAAAATAATTTTCTGTTTCTTGTTTGAGTCTTGAGTCATATCATAAGTTTGGTGTCACTTGCATATGCATCTTGCATTTTTTCGAAAATATCATGCATTCATAGTGTTCTTCATGATCTTCAAGTTGTTCTTGGTAAGTCTTCTTGTTTGATCTTGATGTTTTCATGTTTTGTGTCTTTTCTTGTTTTACATGTGCATTTTTCGTTTCTTAGAGTCTAAACATGAAAGATTTCTAAGTTTGGTGTCTTACATGTTTTCTTTGCATCAAAAAATTTTTCAAAAATATGTTCTTGATGTTCATCTTGACATTCAAAGTGTTCTTGGTGTTCATCTTGACATTCATAGCATTCTTGCATGCATCACATGTTTTGATCTAAAAATTTCATGCATTGCATCATTTTAGTGTTTTTCTCTTACATCATAAAAATTCAAAAATCAAAAAAAAAAATATCTTTCCCTTTTTCTCTCATCAAATTCGAAAATTTGGATTGACTTTTTAAAAAATTTTTAAAATCAAATTGTTTCTCATGAGTCAAATCAAATTTTCAATTTGAAAATCTCATCTTTTTCAAAATCTTTTTCAAAAATCAAATCTTTTTCAAAATTCTTAGTTATTTTCGAAAATTCCAAAAATATTTTTCAAAAATCTTTTTCTTATTTTATAATCAAATTTTCGAAAATAACATAATCAATTAATGTTTTGATTCAAAAATTTGAAGTTTGTTACTTGCTTGTTAAGAAAGATTCAAACTTTAAGTTCTAGAATCATATCTTGTGATTTCTTATGAATCAAGTCATTAATTGAGATTTTAAAAATCAAATCTTTTTCAAAACTAATTTCTAAAATATCTTCTTATCTTACCTTTTTCAAAAAGTTGGTTTCAAAATATCTTTTCTAACCTCCTAACTTCTTATCTTTTCAAAATTTGTTTCAATTAACTAACTAACTTTTTGTTTGTTTCTTAACTTTTTCAAAACTACCTAACTAACTCTCTCTCTCTAATTTTCGAAAATATCTTCCCTCTTTTTCAAAAATTTCTTTTTAATTAACTAATTATTCTTATTTTTATTTTAAAAAAAAAATTTTCGAAAAATACTAACATTTTTCAAAAAAAAAAACCATTTTCGAAAATCACTAACTCTTTTTCAAAAATATTTTTCGAAAAAATTCTCCCTCTCTCATCTTATTCTATTTATTTATTCATCTACTAACACCTCATCTCACATCTCAACCCTCCTCACAGTTGTGTTTCTTCCATTATATTACATTCTTTGTCTCCCCCTCTTCTTCTATTCACACAGGGATCCCTATACTGTGGTATAAAGGATCCATATTATTATTATTATTTTTGCTGTGCCCTCTTCTTTGTCATATGAGCAGGAGCAAGGACAAGAACATTCTTATTGAGGCAGATCCAAAACCTGAAAGGACTCTGAAGAGAAAATTAAGAGAAGCTAAATTACAACAATCCAGAGATAACCTTTTAGAAGATTTCGAACAGGAAGAGGAGATGGCAGCCGAAAATAATAATAATGTAAGGAAGATGCTTGGTGACTTTATTGCACCTAATTCCAATTTACATGGAAGAAGCATCTCCATTCCTGCCATTGGAGCAAACAACTTTGAGCTGAAACCTCAATTAGTTTCTCTGATGCAGCAGAACTGCAAGTTTCATGGACTTCCATCTGAAGATTCTTTTCGGTTCTTAACTGAATTCTTGCAGATATGTAATACTGTTAAGACTAATGGAGTTGATCCTGAAGTCTACAGGCTCATGCTTTTCCCCTTTGCTGTAAGAGACAGAGCTAGATTATGGTTGGATTCTCAACCCAAAGACAGCCTGAACTCTTGGGATAAGCTGGTCACGGCTTTCTTAGCCAAGTACTTTCCTCCTCAAAAGCTGAGCAAGCTTAGAGCTGATGTTCAAAAAATGATCAAAAGCCTCAACAAGGCTTTAATAATGGTGGAAGAAACAGGTTTAACAATAATAAACCTTTTCCATCATCCACTCAGCAACAAACAGAGAACTCTGAACAAAATACTTCTAATTTGGCAAACTTAGTCTCTGATCTATCTAAGGCCACTATAAGTTTCATGAATGAAACAAGATCTTCCATTAGAAATTTGGAAGCACAAGTGGGCCAGCTGAGTAAAAGGATCACTGAAAGAGGCTCCATGAGAGCCCACTGTCAAGCTATTGACATTTAAGAAGCGCTTGTTAGGAGGCAACCCAATTTTTATTTATCTAACTATATTTTTCTTAGTTATATGTCTTTATAGGTTCATGATCATGTGGGGGTCACAAAATAAATATAAAAATTGAAAACGGAATCAAAAACAGTAGAAGAAAAATCACACCCTGGAGGAAGCATCTGCCTGGCGTTCAACGCCAGAACAGAGCATGGTTCTGGCGCTGAACGCCCAAAATGGGCAGCATCCTGGCGCTGAACGCCCAGAACAAGCATGGTTCTGGCGTTCAACGCCAGAAATGGCAACAAATGGGCGTTGAACGCCCAAAATGGGCACCAACTTGGCGCTGAACGCCCAGAGTTGTGTGCAAGGGCATTTTACATGCCTAAATTGGTGTAGGGATGTAAATGCCTTGACACCTCAGGATCTGTGGACCTCACAGGATCATCTCAGGATCTGTGAACCCCACAGGATCCCCACCTTCCTTCCTCATAATCCTAGTTTTTTTGCCACATCTTCTTCTTCATCTATTCCTTCTTCTTTTGCTCGAGGGCGAGCAACATTCTAAGTTTGGTGTGGTAAAACAATTATGTAAAGGATCTATAGCTCAGTGGTAGAACATGTGGCTGCAAATCAAGAGATCCCTGAGATACCTCAGGGGATGCACTTCCCTCCACATAATTATTGGAAGCAACTGAGGATAGAAATACCAAAAATCACTAGGAATCAAGCCACAAAGGCAAGGAAGAGACATAGAAGAGCTCAAAAACATCATTGAAACGCCATCATCACTAAGGTGGATTCATTCCTTGCTCTTATTTCTTTTGTTTTTTTCGTTTTCTATGTTATGGTGCTTATCTATATTTGTGTCTTCATTACATGATCATTAGTAGTTAGTAACTATGTCTTAAAGATATGAATGTCCTATGAATCCATCACCTCTCTTAAATGAAAAATGTTTTAATTCAAAAGAACAAGAAGTACATGAGTTTTGAATTTATCCTTGAACTTAGCTTAATTATATTGATGTGGTGGCAATGCTTCTTGTTTTCTGAATGTATGCTTGAACAGTGCATATGTCTTTTGAAGTTGTTGTTTAAGAATGTTAAATATGTTGGCTCTTGAAAGAATGATGACTAGGAGACATGTTATTTGATAATCTAAAAAACCATAAAAATGATTCTTGAAGCAAGAAAAAGCAGCAAAGAACAAAGCTTGCAGAAAAAAAAAATAGGCGAATAAAAAAATATAGAAAGAAAAAGCAAGCAGAAAAAGCCAAAGCTCTTAAAACCAAGAGGCAAGAGCAAAAAGCCAATAACCCTTAAAACCAAAAGGCAAGGGATTGGAGCTATGTTTCATTGATAGTTTGGAATTTATAGTATATTCTATTCTTTTTTTTATCCTATTTTGATTTTCAGTTGCTTGGGGACAAGCAACAATTTAAGTTTGGTGTTGTGATGAGCGGATAATTTATACGCTTTTTGGCATTGTTTTTAGTATATTTTTAGTAGAATCTAGTTACTTTTAGGGATGTTTTTAATAGATTTTATGTTAAATTCACATTTCTGGACTTTACTATGAGTTTGTGTGTTTTTCTGTGATTTCAGGTATTTTCTGGCTGAAATTGAGGGACTTGAGCAAAAATCAGATTCAGAGGTTGAAGAAGGACTGCTGATGCTGTTGGATTCTGACCTCCCTGCACTCAAAGTGGATTTTCTGGAGCTACGGAATTCGAAATGGCGCGCTTCCAATTGCGTTGGAAAGTAGACATCCAGGGCTTTTCAGAAATGTATAATAGTCTATACTTTGACCAAGAATAAATGACGTAAACTGGCGTTCAACACCAGCTTTCTGCCCAAATCTGGCGTCCAGCGCCAGAAAAGGAGCCAAAACCAGAGTTGAACGCCCAAACTGGCACAAAAACTGGCGTTCAACTCCAAGAAGGACCTCTACACGTACAACACTCAAGCCCAGCCCAAGCACACATCAAGTGGGCCCCGGAAGTGGATTTATGCATCAATTACTTACTCATGTAAACCCTAGTAGCTAGTTTATTATAAATAGGACCTTTTACTATTGTATTAGGCATCTTTTGATCATCTTAGGATCTTAGGATCATCTTTGAACGTATTGTTCTTAGACTTTGGGTGCTGGCCATCTCGGCCATGCCTGGACCTTCACTTATGTATTTTTAACGGTAGAGTTTCTACACTCCATAGATTAAGGTGTGGAGCGCTGCTGTTCCTCAAAGATTAATGCAAAGTACTGTCCCTTTTCTGTGTCTTATCTCTATATCAAGCTCTTGTAGGAGCAACACCCACCTTATGAGCCTAGATTTTGAATCCTGCTTTGTGAGTAGATATTTAAGAGCAGCATGGTCTGTGTACACAATCACCTTTGATCCTACTAAATAGGATCTGAACTTGTCAATGTCATAAACCACTGCAAGCAATTCCTTTTCTGTGGTTGTGTAATTCTTCTGTGCATCATTTAGAACACGGCTGGCATAGTAGATGACATACAAAAGTTTGTCATGCCTCTGTCCCAATACTGCACCAATGACATGGTCACTGGCATCACACATCAGTTCGAATGGTAATGTCCAGTTTAGTGCAGAAATGACTGGTGCTGTGACCAGCTTAGCTTTCAGAGTCTCAAACGCCTGTAGACACTCTGTGTCAAATATAAATGGCGTGTCAGCAGCTAGCAGATTACTTAGAGGTTTTGCGATTTTTGAAAAATCCTTTATAAACCTCCTATAGAATCCTACATGCCTCAGAAAGCTTCTGATTGCCTTAACATTGGCAGGTGGTGGTAATTTTTCAATTATCTCTACCTTAGTTTGATCCACATCTATTCCTTTATTCGAAATCTTGTGCCCAAGGACGATCCCTTCAATCACCATAAAGTGAAATTTTTCCCAGTTTAAAACCAGGTTAGTCTCTTGACACCTTTTCAGAACAAGTGTCAGGTGACCAAGACAGGAGCTGAATGAGTCTCCATATACTGAGAAGTCATTCATGAAGACTTCCAAAAATTTTTCCACCATATCAGAGAAAGTAGAGAGCATGCATCTCTGAAAGTTGCAGGTGCATTACACAGCCCAAATGGCATCTTTCTGTAGGCAAATACTCCAGATGGACATGTGAATGATGTTTTCTCTTGATCCTGGGGATCTACTGCAATTTGGATGTAACCTGAATAGCCATCCAAAAAGTAGTAATAATTATGACCTGCTAGTCTTTCTAGCATCTGGTCTATGAATGGTAAAGGAAAATGATCATTTCTGGTGGCTGTATTGAGTCTTCTGTAGTCAATACACATGTGCCACCTGATGAAGATATTTTTGATGGTTTAGAATTTTCTCAAATGAATGAATTCTCATTGTAAAGTATAGTTTCTAAACCAATCAATAATCCTTTCATACAAAAATATAGGTTGTCACAAGAGCAAACCCCAAATAAGAAATAACCGGAGTATTTGGACTCTGGATCGTCTCACAAGGAATTACAATGAAGTGTATGATTATTGGCTATGAAGGACCAAGGGGGTTTTTGGTTGATAAGAGGGGCAAGAATTTAAATGGCAAGGAAAGTAAATCAAGCAAGTAATTAAAGAAAGCAATTAATAAAGAGAGACATTCATGGTAAGAATTGAGATCATAGGCTCTCTATCCTAGTCATACATTGATTAATTCATCTCATTTAGTCAACTCCAACAAAAGGAAGAAGGTATCATGTCATCTTCACATAGGGAGAATGTCAAACAAGACTAAATAATCATGTCACAAATATAAACAATAATTTATCATATTACGTCATCTCCAACGTTGGAAGAAGGTATCATATTATCTTCCATGAGAGAAAGTCTAATAAGACTAGCTAATCTCAATCCAAAAGTCCTAATCAACTTACTAATTAAATTAGCAAAAGATTAGCGTCAATGGAAACAATATTAGCTAACAACTCTAGATCACCAACATGAGTTGGGTTTTCATGACTCAAGATTGCCTAATTACTCTTTCCAAGCCAAGAATGCTCAAAATCTACTCTAAAGCCCAACCAAGCATTTTGTCAAAGACTTGGTGGGTACAAATGGAAGGCATGGTAAAAATACAAGAATAATAAAATCTAACAACTACCAATTGCAAAGAAAGTAAATCAACAACTTAATTCATCAATGAAATAAACATCAACATTAAATTGCATTAAATGTAAACTAAATCCAACATGAGTTCATCATCACAAAAGAGTGCAAAATGAGAAATTAACATGACAATTAAGAAAATCAAGATGTAGAAAAGAGAGATTATAGAAGAAACAAGATGAGATCAAGGAATTAAACATAGGTCTATGGCAATTTAACCTAATCCTAACCTAATTCTAGAGAGAAGAGGGAGCTTCTCTCTCTAGAAACTACTCTACATGATGCTAACACTTCAAACAATTGCTCTCCCTTTGCCCAAGCTTGAATTCTGCATGAAATAGCATTAGAAATGAGTTGGGTTGGGCCCAAAGTGCTTCAAAAATCGCTGGGTGCGAATTCACTTTAGTGGGCCATGGCAGCATCGGCGCGCACACATACATGGCACGTGCGTGCCCTTGAACGCGAAGTAACATATATCATTTTGAAGCCCCGGATGTTAGCTTTCCAACGCAACTAGAACCGCCTCATTTGGACCTCTGTAGCTCAAGTTATGGTCGATTGAGTGCGAAGAGGTCGGACTTGACAGCTTTACGGTTCCTTCATTTCTTCATGAGTTCTCCCACTTTGCATGCTTTTCTCCTCACTTCTTCCATCCAATACTTGCCCTATGAACCTGAAATAACTCAACAAATATATCAAGGCATCGAATAGAATTAAAGTGAATTAAAATTACCAATTTTAGGGCCTAAAAAGCATGTTTTCACATTTAAGCACAATTCAAGGGAGAGTTACAAAAGCATGCTATTTTATTGAATAAATGTGAGAAAAGGTGATAAAATCCCCCAAAATAAGTATAAAATAAATCATGAAATCAGGGTTTATCACCATCCTATAACTGTTCTTGTAGGAACCAGTTCATTCTTTTCATTATGAACTACTGTCATGACTCCCTTCTTAGGGACGACTTGGACAGGGCTCACCCAAGGGCTATTAGAAATAGGATAAATAATCCCAACCTCTAGTAGTTTAGTGACCTCTTTCTGCACCACTTCCTTCATGGCTAGATTCAGCCGCCTTTGTGGTTGAACAACTGGCTTAGCATTATCCTCCAAGAGGATCTTGTGCATGCATCTGGCTGGGCTAATGCCCTTAAGATCACTTATGGACCACCCAAGAGCTATCTTGTGTGTCCTTAGCACTTGAATTAGTGCTTCCTCTTCTTGTGGCTTCAAGGTAGAGCTTATGATCACAGGAAAAGTGTTGTCTTCTCCCAGAAATGTATATTTCAGTGATGGTGGTAGTGGTTTGAGCTCGGGTTTGGGAGGCTTTTCCTCCTCCTGAGGCATTTTCAGAGGTTCTTCTGTTTCCTCTGATTCCTCTTGATCAGGCTGAACATCTTTAAAGATGTCCTCTAGCTCTGATTCGAGACTCTCAGTCATATTTACTTCCTCTACCAAAGAGTCAATAATACCAACTCTCATGCAGTTCTTCGGTGTGTCTGGATGCTGCATAGCTTTGACAGCATTCAACTTAAACTCATCTTTATTGACTTTCAGGGTTACTTCCCCTTTTTGAACATCAATGAGAGTTCGTCCAGTTGCTAGGAAAGGTCTTCCTAGAAAGAGAGTTGCACTCTTGTGCTCCTCTATTTCCAGCACTACAAAGTCAGTGGGAAAGGCAAATGGCCCAACCTTGACAATCATGTCTTCAATTATACCTGATGGGTATTTTATGGAGCCATCAGCAAGTTAAAGACAAATCCGGGTTGGTTTGATCTCTTCATTCAAACCAAGCTTTCTGATAGTGGATGCAGGGATTAGGTTGATACTTGCCCCAAGATCACATAGAGCTGTCTTGGTGCAAATTCCCTCTAATGTGCATGGTATCATAAAGCTTTCGGGATCCTTAAGCTTCTCTGGTAAGCTTTTCAGAATGACAGCACTGCATTCCTCAGTGAGAAAAACTTTTTTATTTTCTCTCCAATCCTTCTTATGGCTTAAGATTTCTTTCATGAACTTAGCATAAGAGGGTATTTGCTCAAGTGCTTCTGCAAACGGAATCTTTATTTCAAGAGTCCTGAGATAGTATGCAAAGCAGGCAAATTGTTTATTCTATTCCGCTTGGCAGAGTTTCTGAGGATAAGGTATTTTGGCTTTATATTCTTCAACCTGGTTGCTGCAGGTTTATTTCCTACAGAAGTAGGCTGAGAAGCCTTCTTGAGGGAGTTATTATCAGCACTTGCAGGTGTCTGATCCCTCACTGGCGTTTGAACGCCAGGATTGGGTGCTGGATTGGCATTTAACGCCAAATTCCTACCCTGTTCTGGCATCTGAATGCCAGAATTGAACATGGAATTGGCATTTGACGCCAACTTTTCACCCTTTTCTGGCATTTGAACGCCAGAACTGGGCGTCCACTAGGCGTTTAACGCCAGTTTGTCACCTTTTTCTAGCGTTTGAACGCCAGAATTATTCCTCTCTGGGCTCTTAGTATCCTCAGAAGGATTTTGGGTAGCATTCTGCTCATCCTCTGTCAGTTGTTCTTTCCTTGGCTTTCTGCTGCTTTGAGTTAATGTATTTAATATTTTTCCACTCCTTAATTGAATAGCTTGACACTCCTCTGTTATCTGTTTTGATAACTGCTATTTTGTCTGATTAAATTGGGATTTCATATCCTTGTTAGCAATTTTGGTTTCTTGTAGCATCTCCTTAACTTCTGCTAACTGCCTTGTTATAGAAGATAGTTGCTGATTGAGATCAGCAACTTGTCCTTGAGGACTAAAGTCAGTTGATACTGTCTTGGCTTCTTCTTTCATGGAGGACTCATTACTTATGTACAGATGCTGATTTCTAGCAACTATATCGATAAGCTCTTGAGCCTCTTCAATAGTCTTTCTCATGTGTATAGATCCACCAGCTGAGTGGTCTAGAGATATCTGAGCTTTTTCTGTAAGCCCGTAGTAGAAGATGTCTAACTGCACCCACTCTGAAAATATTTCAGAGGGGCATTTCCTTAGCATCCCTCTGTACCTCTCCTAGGCGTTATAAAGGGATTCATCATCCTCTTGTTTAAAACCTTGGATGTCCAGCCTTAGCTGTGCCATCTTTTTTGGAGGGAAATATTGATTCAGGAATTTGAAAAATAGATAAAAAGGAAATTGAAAATTAAAATAAGTAATTAATTTAAAAGATTTGAAAAAGGTATGATTTTAAAATTTGAGATTGGAAAAGATAAGATAAGATTTTGAAAAAGATATGATTTTAAAAATTTTGACCAAATCAACCTAATGAGTTCGAAAATTATGAGCAATTAAAGGAAAGGATATTTTTTTTTATTTTTGAATTTTATGAAGAAAGAGAAGAACACACAAAAGACACAAGACTTAAAATTTTTAAATCTAATGCTCCTTGTTTTTTGAAAATTTTGGAGGGAAAACACCAAGGAACACCAAACATAAAAATTTTAAGATCAAAATATAAAGAAGACTCAAGAACACCTTGAAGACTCACAAGAACAACAAGAATAAAATTCAAAGACTCAAGAACATAAAGAGAACACCAAACTTAAAACTTTTAGAAAACTAAAAATAAATTTTCAAAAATTAAAGAAAAATAACAAGAGAACACCAAACTTAAAAGTTTGACACAAGATTTAATCAAAGAAAGATTATTTTTGAAAAAGTTTTAAAAGGATGATACCCAATTACCAAGAACATAAGCACAACGCTCTAGCCAACTGAGCTATAAATTTAACGTGTTTTAAAAAAAGGTATTTAATGTATATAACATTTTTTTAATACTGATAATTTGAAAACAAACAAGAAAAATAAGAAAAGACATAGAATAGGAAAAACTAAAGATCAAACAAGAAAAATAGCAAGAACAACTTGAAGATCAAGAAAGAACAATGAACACAAATTTTGAAAATTTCAAGGAAAATAAAAATATGCAATTGACACCAAACTTAAAATATGAATTTAAACTCAAACAGAAGACTCAAAGAAAAATAAAAAATTAATAAAGAAAAATAGTATTTTTGAAAGGAAAATAGCAGATGCAATTCTAGTGACTCTAAACCAACAAAAATAAACTATTCCTAATCTAAGCAAAAAAATAAACCATCATTTGTCCAAACTTGAACAATCCCCAGCAATGACGCCAAAATCTTGGTGCACGAAATCAGCAAGTGCACTGGGTCGTCTAAGTAATACCTTACGTGAGTAAGGGTCGATCCCACGGAGATTGTCGGCTTGAAGTAAACTATGGTTATCTGGTAACTCTTAGTCAGGATATCAATAATTCTCAGATTTAATTGTAAAAAGTAAAAGAACATGAAACACATACTTGTTATGCAGTAATGGAGAACAGGTTAAGGTTTTGGAGATGCTCTGTCATCTGAATCTCTGCTTTCCTACTGTCTTCTTCTTCACGCACGTTAGTCTCCTTCCATGGAAAGCTGTATGTTGGTGGATCACCGTTGTCAATGGCTACCATCCGTTCTCTCAGTGAAAATGGTCCAAATGCGCTGTCACCGCAGGGCTAATCATCTGTCGGTTCTCGCTCATGTTGGAATAGGATCCATTGATCCTTTTGCGTCTGTCACTATGCCCAGCATTCGTGAGTTTGAAGCTCGTCATAGTCATCCCTTCCCAGATCCTACTCGGAATACCATAGATAAGGTTTAGACTTTTTGGATCTCAGGAATGACCGCCAATAATTCTAGCCTATACCACGAGGTTCCAATCTTAGATTAGAAACCCAAGAGATACACATTTTAGCTATTGCAGATAGAACGGAGGTGGTTGTCAGGAACGCGTTCATAGGTGAGAATGATGATGAGTGTCACAGATTATCACATTCATCAGGTTGAAGTGCGAATGAATATCTTAGAATGGAAACAAGCGTGATTGAATGGAAAATAGTGGTAATTACATTAATTCATCAAAACACAGCAGAGCTCCTCACCCCCAACCATGGGGTTTAGAGACTCATGCCGTAGAAGATACAATATGAAACGTGTAAAGTATGATGATCCCAAAAATAGATCTCTAAAAGTAGTTTTTATACTAAGCTAGTGACCTAGGTTTACAGAAATTGAGTAAACTAAGGTAGATAGTGCAGAAATCCACTTCCGGGGCCCACTTGGTGTGTGTTTGGGCTGAGCATTGAATCTTCCATGTGTAGAGACTTTATTTGGAGTTAAACGCCAGGTTGTAGCATGTTTCTGGCGTTTAACTCTGGTTTGCAACCTGTTTCTGGCGTTTAACGCCAGAATAGGGTAAGGACTTGACGTTAAACGCCAATTTTCGTCATCATAACTTGGGCAAAGTATGGACTATTATATATTGCTGGAAAGCCCTGGATGTCTATTTTCCAACGCAATTAAGAGCGCGCCAATTAGGCTTATGTAGCTCCAAAAAATCCATTTCGAGTGCAGGGAGGTCAGAATCCAACAGCATCTGTAGTCCTTTTTCAGCCTCTAAATCAGATTTTTGCTCAGGTCCCTCAATTTCAGCCAAAAAATACCTGAAATTACAGAAAAACACACAAAATCATAGTAAAGTCCAGAAATGTGATTTTTATTAAAAAACTATTAAAAATATAATAAAAACTAACTAAAACATACTAAAAACTACCTAAAAATAATGTTAAAAAGCGTATAAATTATCCGCTCATCACAAACAACTCGGGCAAATAAGGAAACAACTTGGACAATAACATATGAACATCAAGAGTCAGATATGGCAGTAAAAGGGAATCCCCAGGACTCACACTACAGTCCAGGGGCACCCTTTGGAGGCAGTAATAAGGCAAGAACCCAAAAAGAAGGAAATCGACGGTCTATGCCCTAACATCTCTCAATAAAGAAAACACAATCATTCTCTGGCAACGACATTCCACACAAAACAGCAAGAAAGTTATCATCACCAACAAAAAACATCAAAGTTACAAACTTTCCTACTAACAGTTTATCATCAAAGCTACAAAAAGTTTTCAAAGCTATAACCTCAATCTACCAAATCCATAAAATCCAAGACTTTGATCAGGGGGATACAACCATGAAAAGAGACAGAAATTGTGACAAACAATAAAACCCTAAGAAAGCAAAAAATAACCAGGCGCACGTCACAGCAAAAGAGTGCAGGGATCACCACAAAGATGCAAGCTTTTCCAGAAAGTTGTGAAAACAAAATGTTGAAAAGAAAGGCACAATCTTTTTTCGAATGGGTCAAGATTCTCAGAGACAAAATCAGTAAAAATGACATGCAACAGTGGAGACATACAAGAAAGGTGACTAATGAAAACATGAAAGGGAAAGAAATACCAACCTATAGAGAAAGAAGAAGCAAAGCGTGACGGAAGGATCAGGAAGAAACAGCGACGAATCCACACCAACAAATTGCTTTCGAAGCAAGGGTGGAGGAATAAAGCACTGCATCAAGCAAAAGCGAAAAGAAAGGAGAGGAGAAACTGAAAGATGAGGTGTAAAAATTCAAAATGAAATGGAAAAGAGGGAAAGAAGGGAACGGCAAAAAAGGAGTTAATGAGCATTTAACCCCCGCACATTCCCAAGAAAGCGCAACGCGCGCTGCAATTAAAGAGAAAAAAGAAAGAAAAACGCTCCGCATTCAAGTCCCAGCAGGAGTCATACTGGAGAGCGACACAAGGTGAAATGCTCGAGCTTGATTTCCTCAAAAGGATCGAAGTCTAAAGGACATGACCTTAAGGGAAAAGTCGAGCTCAAGCTGGAGCACTATTCATACCCTTGGTCGAGCTATCTGACACAGGCTGATTGAAGACAAAGCGACCGACCTCTTTAGGTTAGGTCCCTTGACCTCTTCTTTAAAGAGTTCGGTCAAATCGCTACAAGAAGCCCAAGCAGGCCCAAACAAAGGGACATAGGCCAAATCTAAAGGCAGCTAAAGCCTATAAAGATAAAGGCAGTTCCCCTTAGAGATAAGATAACTTCACTTAAAGATAAGATAAGATAACTAACTTATCTTATCTAGAAAGGTTAGCCCACACTACTATAAATATACTGGAGCATCCAGGTATAACTCATACTCTGATTCTTCACAAAATACCTGCTTAAAGCCCATGCTAACTTAAGCATCGGAGTCTCTTGTAGGTACCACCACCCTCCGGTGACGAAGCATCAGCAACACCAACAAGCCCAGCAAGTCAGACACGACAGCTCCGGTCACCATCGCAGATCTCATCCGAGATCGACCTTCTGTTTCAGGTAACCCTCATAACACTTTCCTTAATGTGTCGTAAAAAGGAAGAGATTTGATGGCTGAGCCGGCTAGAAACCTGGACAGGGCTGCAAGTCTTCTGTTGAGCTGTTGTACTTCTTTGACGTAAGTCGGGCTTTTCATGTCGAGTATAGGCTGACATTTATCTGGGTTTGCCTCGATTCCTCTTTGCGTGAGCATGAAGCCTGAGAATTTGCCATCTTCTACCACAAAGGTGCATTTTACGAGATTATGTCGTATTCCATGCTTTCTGATGTTGTCGAACACTTTGGTTAGGTCAGGCAACAAGGATTCCTCACTTTGTGTTTTTACCAGCATATCGTCTACATAAACCTCCATTAATATCCCAATGTGGTCTCCAAAGACTTTGTTCATCAATCTTTGATAGGTAGCTCCTGCGTTTTTAAGCCCGAATGGCATGACGATATAGCAGTAATTTACTTTTGGGGTTAGGAACGAGGTCTTTTCCTGATCGGGTGGATACATCAGGATTTGATTATATCCTGAATAAGCATCCATGAAGGAGAGGTACTTGTATCCGGAAGAGGCATCCACTAGAATGTTTATATCTGGGAGTGGGTAGGGATCTTTTGGGCAGGCTTTATTGAGATCGGTGTAGTCAGTACACATCCGCCACTTCCCATTTGACTTTTTTACCAAGACAACGTTGGCTAGCCATAGTGGGTATGTTAACTCCCTTATGAACCCTGCCTCTAGTAAGGCTTTTACTTGTTCTTCCACAGCTTGGGATTTTTCTGGTCGGAGCTTCCTACGCTTTTGCTGTACTGGTCGAGACCCTGGATATACCGCTAGTTTGTGACACATTAGCTTGGGATCTATGCCTGGCATATCTGCGGCCTTCCATGCAAAGAGGTCGGCATTATCCTTTAGGAGCTGTATCAGAGGCTCCTTTAAGCCTCCCTTTAAGGTTGCCCATATGTTTGTTGTCTTATCTCGGGCATTGCCGATTTGGACTTCTTCAGTCTCGCCTTCCGGCTGTGGACGAAGTCACCTTGCGAGCTCGGACTCCCCTGAGCTCAATAGTGTTGACTTCCTCTCTTTTGGGATTGCCTTTAAGGTTTAGACTTTCATTGTAACAGCGTCGTGCAATCTTATGGTCTCCTTTTGGTCTCCCTTTATCGTGGCGATCCCCTCTAGAGTTGGAAATTTCATGCAGAGATGTGGAGTCGAGACCACTGCGGCGAGCTGGTTCAGCGTTGTCTGACCTATTAGGGAATTGTAAGCTGAGCTCACATCGACTACGATGTAGTCTATGTTGAGTGTCCTTGACCGGATTCCTTTTCTAAAGGTTGTGTGTAATGAGATATATCCAAGTGGTTGAATTGGAGTGTCTTCTTGTCCGAACAAGCTATTCGGATATGCTCTGAGCTCTTTATCTTGCAAACCGAGTTTGTCGAAGGTAAATTTGAACAAGATATCTGCGAATCTTCCTTGGTCTACCGACGTTCTATGGAGATTAGTGTTGGCTAGTATGATGGTAATGACCATGGGATCATCATGTCCCGGGATAATGTCTGTTGCATCTTCTTGGGTGAAGGTAATGGTGGAGAGGTCAGATGACCTCTCTTCTTCCCCAACATGATATATCTCTTTAAGGTGTCTTTTGCGAGATGATTTAGAGATCTATCCTCCTGTGAATCCTCCATTTATCATATGAACATGTCTCTCAGGAGGGTGAGGTGGTTGTTCAGCTTGTCTGACCTCTTCATCCCTTTTTCTTTTTCTCGGTTCATCTACTTCGTTGGCTAAGAACCGATCTAGTCGCCCTTCTCTTGCCAATTTCTCTATGACATTCTTTAGGTCGAAGCATTCGTTAGTAGGATGTCCATAGATTCGGTGGTATTCGCAGTACTCTATCCAGCTTCCCCCTCCTATTTTGCTTTTAATTAGGCGAGGTGGTGGGATCTTCTCAGTGTTGCATATTTCTGAATAAACATCCACAAGAGACACCCGGAGAGGGGTGTAATTGTGGTATTTTCTAGGCTTCTCACCAGGATGATCTTCTTTTTTCTTGGACTCTTTATCCTTGTCCCTAGATGGGTAGGAGAATCCAGGTTTTGAGGTCTCTCCTAGTCGTGAGTTCTCCTCCATGATAATGTATTTCTCTGCCCGTTCCTGTACCTCGTTTAAAGATGTGGGATGCTTTTTTGATATGGAGTGGATAAAAGGTCCTTCTCGCAGGCCATTGATGAGACCCATGATGGCTGCTTCTGTTGTTAAACTTTGTATGTCCAGACACGCTTTGTTGAATCTTTCCATGTAGTTGCGAAGACTCTCCCAATATCCCTGCTTGATCCCTAATAGGCTTGGGGCGTTGTAAGCTGAGCTCACATCGACTACAATGTAGTCTATGTTGAGTGTCCTTGACCGGATTCCTTTTCCAAAGGTTGTGTGTAATGAGATATATCCAAGTGGCTGAATTGGAGTGTCTCCTAGTCCAAACAAGCTATTCGGATATGCTCTGAGCTCTTTATCTTGCAAACCTAGTTTGTCGAAGCCAGATTAGAACAAGATATCTGCGGAGCTTCCTTGGTCTACCGACATTCTATGGAGATTAGCGTTGGCCAGTATGATGGTAATGACCATGGGATCATAATGTCCCGGGATAATGTCTGTTGTATCTTCATGGGTGAAGGTAATAGTAGGGAGGTCGGATGACCTCTCCCCTTCCTCAACATGATATATCTCTTTAAGGTGTCTTTTACGAGATGATTTAGAGATCCCTCCTCCTACGAATCCTCTATTTATCATATGAACATGTCTCTCAGGAGTGTGAGGTGGTCGTTCAGCTTGTCTGACCTCTTCATCCCTTCTTCTTTTTCTTAGTTCATTTGCTTTGTTGGCTAAGTACCGATCTAGTCGCCCTTCTCTTTCCAATTTCTCTATGACATTCTTTAGGTCAAAGCACTCGTTAGTAGGATGTCCGTAGATTCGGTGGTATTCGCAGTACTCTGTCTGACTTCCCCCCTCCTTTTTTGCTTTTAATTGGGCGAGGTGGTGGGATCTTCTCAGTGTTGCATATTTCTCGATAAACATCCACAAGAGACACCCAGAGAGGGGTGTAATTGTGGTATTTTCTAGGCTTCTCACCGGGTTGATCTTCTTTTTTCTTGGACTCTTTATCCTTATCCCAAGATGGGTAGGAGAATCCAGGTTTTGAGGTCTCTCCTAGTCGTGAGTTCTCCTCCATGTTAATGTATTTCTCTACCCATTCCTGTACCTCATTTAAAGATGTGGGATGCTTTTTTGATATGGAGTGGCAAAAGGTCCTTCTCACAGGCCATTGATGAAACCCATGATGGCTGCTTCTGTTGAATCTTTCCATAGCAATAATAAAGTTTGAATCTATTTGTTTAGCAAATATTCTAAACAAATAAGCTTTTTCTTAACTAGGTTCAATCATGTCAAATTTACGTATGCACTTCTTACATTCTCATTCTCATTCTCATTGATGTTGTTGTTGTTGTTGTTATTGTTCATATTAGTTTAACGATAACAAAAGTAACACATAAATTTTTTATTAACAAAAGTAACACAGAAATTTTTTGTTAATGACACAAGAAATCTATTAGAAATGACACAGAAATTTTTTATAAATGATTCAAAAAATTTTAAAAAGTTCGGTGTCAAGATTAAAAAACTTCTTGTGACACGATTAAAAAATTTCGGTGCTATTTTTCTAATAAATTATACATAATTCAAAACTTTTTTTCTCATTCTCCTCTTTTTGGTTTTTTTTTTTTGGTGACTGATCTCCTCTTCTTGTTTCATATTCCTATAATTCTTCTTGTTTCACCCTCTCAACAAGATCCTATGTCACGGTTAAGAAATTTCATTGTCATAATTAAAAAATTTCTTCTATTCTTCTTTTTCATCATCATCTTCTTCTTCTTACCTTTTCATAATACTTCTTATTTCTGTAAGATTCTAAATTTTTGAAAATTGAATAATGAGTTATTTATGATTTATTATATTTGTTTAGGATTTTATTTTCAAAAAATTATTTCACTAAAAGTAATTAAATCAAATTTTATGATACTTTAAGTTTAAAATTAATTAGGACTCATATATAATTTATTAGTATAGAAATAACGTTGCGAGTACAGTTCTTAACCAGCAAAAATCTGCTTATCAATTTAGAAGGGTTGTCACAAAATTAGAATAAAAATACTGGGAGTAGAAATCCCAGGTCGTCTCCTAACGAGTTGACAAAAGAGTGCTATTTTTTTAATCAGGAGTTTTCCAAGAAATTTTAAGACTTGAGGAACAGAAAAATAAAGAATTGTGAATTAAAGCAATGTAAATTAAAAGAGATTTTTGTATTCAGAATAAAAAGCCTTGACCGGGGGACTGATTAATTGGAAGTTCTATCCTTGTTGGATTTTCTTAAGTGTAGTATCAAGAGGTTGTTATTTTCACTTAGTTAACCCTTACTAAATAACGGAAAGTCAAGTGATTGAGCTAACTATTATTCGCAAGTCCTAATCCTCTCCCTTGGGAAGGATTAGTGTTAGTAAATAGAGAATTAGCCAACAACTTCCAATTTAACTAATCACTTGAGCGTTCCAACTCAAGGGTCTCCTTTTAATCAACCCCCAGGTCAAGTTGGGAGTCTACTCTATTGACATGAATATAACGTTCACAGAAATATAAGAAGGAGACATGATAAATTAAATAAAATAGGAACTGAAAATTAATTAAAGG
Organism: Arachis ipaensis; assembly: GCF_000816755.2. Taxonomy (NCBI): domain Eukaryota; kingdom Viridiplantae; phylum Streptophyta; class Magnoliopsida; order Fabales; family Fabaceae; genus Arachis; species Arachis ipaensis. The sequence goes on along the minus strand of NC_029785.2, from coordinate 74,208,136 downwards.
TAAAAGTAATTCTTTGCATTAATAAATCCCAAAATGTAATATACGTATCTAAACAGGGTTATTAAGTAATCAAAACAGTAGAGGAAGAAGAAATCAAACTAGAATAATAGCGACTTCGACGGAGGTAATGACTCTTCTCAATATCCAAAGAAAAAACATAAAACTCTAACAGGCATGAATGTGAAGGAAGCCTAGAGGAAGTAGTAATTTTTCTCTAAGATTCAAAACTAAAACTAAAAATTATGCGAATGAGAATGTCTCTTGAGTCTCTGCTTCTCCCCTGGCTCTAGTCTGTGTTTATGGGCCAAAAACTGAGTCCAAACTCAGCCCAAAATTGCCCCCAGCATTTTCTGCGATTTCTGCAGGTAGCGCATGTTATGCGTACACGTCAGTCACGCGTACGGGTCGTTTGGCAAACTTCCTTGTCACGCGTACGCGTCAGGCACGTGCACGCGTCGCCGTGCAAAACTCCAATCCACGAGCACGCGTGAGCCATGCGTGCGCGTCGATGCTCGCTGGTTGCCTCCTTTATTTCTTGTGCTCCTTCCATTTATGCAAGCTTCCTCTCCATCCTCTAAGCCATTCCTGCCCTATAAGGCCTAAAAACACTTAACGCACAGATCACTGCATCGAATGGTATAAAGGAGAATTAAAATATACAATTAAAGGGCTTAGGAAGCAAGTTTTCCATTATAGAACAAAACTAGGAAGGAATTTTAAAACCATGCAAATTGTATGAATAAGTGTGCAAAAGACTTGATAAAACCACTCAACTGAGCACAAGATAAACCATAAAATAGTGGTTTATCAAGTATCTATTTAAAACTAATTAGTAAACTATAATTTTATTAACACTCTCGCCTTTCTCACACGCACACCAACATTTCTCATTCACTGTCATACTCTAAAAGAATAAAGAAAGGAAAGGAGAAAGAACCAAGAGTGAAAGAGGGAAGAAGAAGAAAATAAGATATGGAAAGGGGGGACGCGGCGCCAGTACAGGAAAGACGTCGCTCGCTGTCGTAAAGAAGGGAGCCAAGGGAGAAGAGAGAAGAAAGCGCACCGAGGTGAGAGAGAGAGAGAGAGAGAGAGAGAGAGAACACCATGGAGAAGGCGATGCCTCTATCGTTGCCAAGCCGTCACTATCGAGACTGCCGTCGTCCTTGCTCAGACCTCCATTGTCACCAAATAGGGCAGTGAAGAAAGGCATGAATGGGAAAGAGAAAGGGGAGCTCTGCTAGAGCTTGCCGCCGAGCTGCTGTCATCTCCCACAACTGCTTCTGGAGATTGCACCATCGTGCCCCTAGTAACCGGGAAATGGGACTATTGCCGCTAGAAACCACCATTATAGCCACTGCTATCTTCCCTAGCTTTGGTGAGATACTGCTTCGCCATCCTGCCTTTTTTTCATGGTGAGATTTATTTGGTTCTGTTTCATATTATGACAATACTCCATTACTGACTTTGTTATAATCATGCGTAACATGCACTTTTGCCTTGTTTCGCCGTGTTTGATTTTGTGTGTTACCTAGAGTTGCTACGTTCGTTGTTACTTTTACTGCCATTCTTATGGTTATTTCTCCTTTGATGTTCTACCCGTTTTGCCCTTCTCTTGCTTTAGATGTTGTCAATTTTTCTGTTCTAAAGTTACTACTACTGCTAGTAGAGTTGTTGTTGATGTTGTTACCTTTGAATTGGAAACCGATAGCTGTTACACTCCTAATTTCTGTGTATTTTAACTAATTGAGGTAAGGATGTTTGTTTTACTAACTTGGAATACTTTAAAGGTTTAGCAAATATGTGCATTTGAGTTGATTAACATTTTATGTTTTGATTATCTTTATTAAACTTTGGTTAGTTAAATTTTGATAATTTATAATTATTTTTAGTAATTGAATGAAATTGATATAGGGTTAACAAGGAATACATATTATTAATATTAAAATTTATTAGTAATAATATTTGAAGCTTCTTGGTGGGTGGATTAGGATTTGAATTCTTGTTTATTGTCTTCATGATTGAAAACTTAATAACTTAAAAGACAGTTAAAGATAACAAACCTAGAATATTTATGTTGTGGAATTGTTTGGTATTTGAAAAGTTGAAAAGGGTTGAGAAATATTTTGTTTGAACGGAACCCTTGAAAGGTGAAAAAATCTTAGTTTTAAGAGAGGTTTTACCAAAATTTGTATAAGAGTTTGAAAGAATTAGAATAATAAGAATGATGAAAAATGGATGCTACTTTCATAAAGCTAGAGATTTTGTCTTGGAGTTTAATTTGATTAATTCTGAAAAAAAAAATATGTTTTGGAAATTTTTAGTGTATCCAAAGTAATGGATGCAATTATTTAAGGATAAATGATCATAAAAAAGATAAATAATTGAAATTAATTTAAAAAGATGTGTAACTAATTATAAATTTAAAAGTTAATTAATTATCAACTCAAGAGTTTGGGAATAGGAAGTCTGAGTATGATGTTTTAATAGAATTAAACATAAGAATTGAGAAAAAAGAAATATTTAAATAATATAATGAAAAAGTTGTGATTTTCAAGAATTATGAGGTAAGTGTTAAGAACCTTTAGCTATATTCTAAATTGAACTTGAGGATCATAGAAATTTGGTTTATTAGCCTATAAAGCGATTAATTAAATGATAATGTGATGAGATCGAATGAGGAAAAGATGATATGTTTGGGATTGGTTGAGGTTGGTGGTAGCACGAATTCCCACACTTTCGTACTGTTATACCAGCAAGTGCACTGGGTCATCCAAGTAATACCTGAGCGAGTCAGGGTCGATCCCACGAGGATTGTTGGCTTGAAGTATGCTATGGTTATCTTGCAGGTCTTATTCAGGCAGATCAGAAGGTTGTTGGAAGAGTTGTCAAATTTGCATTAAAGGAATATCATATGTAATATTCTATAAATAAAAAGGAATCAATAATAGGGATATGTTGAAGGATTGGAGTTGCTTTGTCTTTCTGAATTAACTCTAGTATTACCGCCCTCTTTGCTTGTGAGTGATTTCATCAGTGGCAGGCTGTATGTGATTGACACTGGTTCGAGCAGCTGCCAATACTCCTCCAAATCTGAATCCCAAGTTTAGTGCGGATCCATTCTGATTGAAGGTGAAGCTCGTACAGTTCATTCTCCATAATGATCCTACTCAAAATGCCACAGACAAGGTCAGATCTTCCAGATCAGAGAATGCTGCACCTTGGGTTCTACCCTCTACGACAAAGACCCTAATCTCCCCGAAAATCAGCTGAACTGATGTCTCGAGAAGTCTCCAACAAAGTCGTAGATTAGCCGTCTGAGAGACGTATATTCAAGCTGGTGATTCATCGTTGTCCGATGAAAGATGCACTCTGAACCCATGTAGAATGTGATAACCTTGTGCCAGTTCAACGCATTCATATTGATGAAGAACGAATATACATCTTAGAATTAATCAAACACGGATCAAAGAGAAACAGTAATATTTTTATTAATTCATAAGACTCAGCAGGGCTTGACGGAGGAAAAATGTCGGTAAAGATTTTCTCAAAAATATCAAGTTGCAAGTATAGTTCTAAATTAACAAATTATCCTCAGTTAATATTTAAATTATTTGTCACAAATACAAACCCAAAAAAATTAACTGAAGTATTTAAACCTCGGATCGTCTCTCAAGGAATTGCAGGGAAGTGTACTTATAATTGGTTATGGGAAATTATATTTTGGGTTTTGAAATAAGGAACAAGTAATGTAAATAACAAGCAAATAAAATAACAACTAAGAAAAGTCCTAACAAGGATTGAGAATTGGAATTCATATCCTCATTATCATTATCAATTGTGATGGTAATTGCCTTTTTCTTTCACTTAGTTAACCTCTAACAATGAAGGAAAGTCAAGTGAGCAAAATCAACTTAAGTTCACAAGTCCTAATCAAAGATTAGATTTAGTGAAGCCTAAGCCAACTAGCAAGTCTCAATCACCTATCAACAAAAGAATTTTGATAACTCAAGAGTCTCTAATTGATCAATCCAAGTTAAGAACATAAAAATCTAATTTAAAATCCAACCAAGCATTTTATCAAACACTTGGTAGGCACAAAATAAAAGCATGAAAAAATTAACAAGGAATATTAAATCCAAACAACCAATTGCAAGCATCAATGACTAACAATTAAAGAGAATAACAATAAACATGGAAAACATAAATTGAATTAAAAGATATCAAACATAACAAGAGTTCATAAACATAAAAATGGCAAAAAAGGGAAATTAACAAGAGAAGAAGATGAGCTAAAGTACTTAAACAAATAAAAGTAAGACAAAAACTAATTAAAGGAAGATTGAACCTGAACCTAATGAGAAATTGAAAGAAGAAACCTTAAACCTAGAGAGAGGAGAGAGCCTCTCTCTCTAGAAAACTGCATCTAAAACCTAACTAATGTGAATGAAAGTATGAATGATTGATTCCCCCTTCCAGCTTCACTCTGCAGCCTCTAATCAGTATTTTCGGGCCTGAAACTGGGTCAAAAGTAGCCCAAAAATTGCCCCCAGTGTTTTCTGTAATTGCAGCACGTGACGCTCTGTCACACGTACGCGTCGCTGGGATTTTTCACTGGCCACGCGTAAGTGTCAGCCACGTGTGTGCCTCGCTTGTCTCCTGCACCAGTCACGTGTACGCGTCGTCCACGCGTGCGCGTCACTACCAGATTCTGAAATACTTGATTTCTTGTGTTCCTTCCACTTTTGCATGCTTCCTTTCTATCCTATAAGCCATTCCTGCCCTGGAAAATCTAAAATCACTTAACACACATATCACAGCATCGAATTGTAATAGGAGAGAATTAAAATTAGCAAATTTAAGGCCAAAGAAGCATGTTTTCAATCATAGCACAAAATTAGGATGGAAATTGTAAAACATGCGAATTCTATGAGTAAGTGTGAGAATAATGGGTAAAATCCACTCAATTCAGTCTAAAATGTACCACGAAATAGTGGTGCATCAAATCTCCCCACACTTAAACATTAGCATGTCTTCATGCTAAGCTCAAGAGAACCAAAAGAGTGAAGAGGAATGGTAGAAATTATGAAATGCAACATATCTATATGAATGCAACTAAATGCAAAATACTTTTATGTACTTGGTTAAAAGTGAATAAATCTTTCAAGAACAAATATGAACTAGATCTCACTAATTCAAATCATAAAATGTAGTACAAATAGACTTGCAAGAAGAAAGCTCGTGAAAGCTGGGAACAAAGAATCGAGCATCGAACCCTCACCGGAAGTGTATACACTCTAATCGCTCAGGTATTTAAGGTTCGATTCTCTCAATTCTCTACTAATCTTGCTTTCTAAGACTTGCTCTTCTTCTACCAATCAAAAAAAAATTAATGCACAAATACACATATCAAGAGGTCTTTTAAGGGTTGTAATGGGGTTAGGGTCAAGGTAGGAATGTATTTGGTTAAGTGGACTAAAATCTGAATCCTTGATTAACTCAAACTTCCAACCTAACTTAAGACAATCTATGTAATCAAAATCCAAAACCTAAGTATCCATTAACTATGTTTACCACATATTCATGCATCCCAATTTTAAGTACAGAACATATGCATTGCTATCACCATTTACTTTGGGATATTTTGTCCCCTTTTATTATTTGCTCTTTTTCTTTTCTTTTTCTCTTTTTTTTTTCTTTTTATTTTTCTTTTCTTTTGTTTTTCTCAATGCATATGATTAAGGTATTGAATGCAAGAATATGTGCTCAACTATCTTTTTAACATTTTCACAAAAATATACAACACCCAATTCCCAAACCAAATGTTTCCAAACCCAACTTCCCCATACTTAAATCATGAGCACTTTCACTAGTCTAAGCTAACCAAGAATTCAAATTACAGTTATTATTGTTTTCTGCTTAGAGTTAGTAATGAGCTAAAGTAAAGAATAAATGGGGTTAACAAAGGCTCAACATTGGTTTGCAAGGGATAATGAAATGGTAAGGCCATATGGGTATGTGAGCTATAGTAAAGCAATGGCTTCAATCACATAAGTGTATGCATACATCAAACAATGGAAATATAAAGTTTAAGCAAGACAAAGATCATAATTTTAGAGAGAACAACACACACCAAAATAAAACATAGGTTGATAAAATCCAACCAATCAAATAAGTTCAAAAAATCTCACTGGGTTTGTGTGTTCGAGCTCTAAACCATGTTCCAAAATAAAATTCTTCAAGCAAGTTCAAAAAGTTTTAATTCAAATTAGTAAAATGCTCTAACAAGTTTCTTGAAAAAGAAAATATTACTTCAACCAAGCAGTACATACATGCAAGTAATTAACTACACATGCAATCTATTATGCAATGCAACAACTAGCTACAAAGAAAAATAAGGATTGGTGTTGAAAAGAAAGTAACTAACCCACGGAAGTCGGTATCGACCTCCCCACACTTAAAGATTGCACCGTCCTCGGTGCATGCAAAGATGTGCAAGTAGACGGGTTGCTACAACTGACGAGTTTCTTAAACGAATTGTGCAGATGGACTTGTCTGTTGTCCCATGTGGAAACTTTTCCTTTTTCTTCTTGGTGGCCATCCTGAAAGAAGAGAAAAAGGAAGAAAAATAACCCACAAACAAAAATATGAAAAGAAATAAAATAATGTGGGCTATTGCCAAATAATAAGGTTCTCAACTACATGGTAGCTACAACATGCAAGTGAGAAAATAATATAAGCAAAGGGCAAGTGGAATAAATACCAAACATGTTAAGACGCACCCAAAACAATTCAAGAAATATGCAACAGTTGAGTAAGAACATTCAACACCAATAGAAAATTAGTAAACTTAGAAAAGAAAATAAAAACATGTACAAAGTCAAAATGCAATGAATGATAGTATGCAAATGAAACTTGTGAAAGAGAATGAAGGATAAAAAAATGATAAGTGAACTTTTGAAAAGTAAGAGAAGAAGAATGCAAGAAAGGAAGAAGAAAGAAGGATAAAAGAGAAATAAAGAAGAAGAAAGGCATAAAGAAGGAGCGAACACGACGCGCACGCACAGGTCAAGCGTGCGCGTGGAAACAGAAACAGGCAAGTGATGCGTGAGCGTCGTCCAAAATCAAAAGTGATGCGTGAGCGTGAGTCACGCGTACGCGTGACTTCTCGTCATGCTGGACGCACAGTTCCAGCACAGTGGTAGCCTAACTCTCTGTTTGATGTTCTGGACAGTCAAAATTTTGAGTCGACGCGCACGCGTGGATGGTGAAAAAAATGCAAATGAGGCGCACGCGTCAGTGGCACGTATGCGTGGGGTTGGCTATTCGCCTAGCACTCCACCAGCACAGTCCTGGCACAACTCTCTGTCCAGACCGTGCTGCCGCACCGTTCCAGCACGGTTTGGGCACGAACCAGTTTTGGGCGTCGACGCGTACGTGTCGGTCACGCGTCGGTCACGCGTACGCGTGACTACCTCTTTTTTTTTTTAATAATAAACTAACCAGTTGCCAAAGTAAAGCTAGACTTTATTAAATAAATAAAACCACAACATAAACTAAATAAACCTAACCAAAAATAAAATTGCAACTTATAACCAATATAAATAAAAGAGAAAATAGAAAGAATTTACCATGGTGGGGTGTCTCCCACCTAGCGCTTTTAGTTAAAGTCCTTAAGTTGGACATTTGGTGAGCTCCTTGTCATGGTGGCTTGTGCTTGAACTCATCTTGAAACTTCCATCAACGCTTGGACTTCTAATAAGCTCCAACATTCCCAAGTGAAGTCACCAAGCCTTGATGAAGTTCTTTACAATCTTTGAGCTCCCTAAGTTGATCCTCTTGTATGTCGGGATCCCAAATCTTGTTTCTACACCCGTCTTTAAGTGGATCATCATTGTTCCAACCGGGTGGCAAGCAATCTGAATTCTCACTGAGGCATCCCAACAACTTCCTAGACCCAATCAATTGAGAATTATACCAACCATTGCAATTAGGCCTGGAGCTTCCAACCATAATGAACTTTGAATGGAGATTCCAACTACTAACCATCCCCTTTTTACTCTTAAAGCCACAGAGAACTCTAAGTTGTCCATCCGTCTCAAGAAAATCATATGCAAGCAAGAAATTAAAGCTTAAGGAGTAGAAATTTACCCCGTTGAATGAAAGGACGGATGGTGATGACTTCAGGAGAGATGTCTCCAATGGCGGCCCTGCCAATGTATGCTTCACTCTCTTGGACTCCTCTTTGATGATCTCCACCTCTTGACAAGCTTCTTCAACATCAACATTTTCCTCCAGTCCAATGGGAGAGGATTCAATTGTAGATAAAAACTCATTAATTATTGAATCTATATCATGATCAATCTCCTCAAAGTCTTCAACCATGATATGCCTTGGAGGTTGCTCACCCTCCTCAACATCAAATTCAAATGTCTTGGAAGGAGGTTCTATGACTTGAGATTCCCATGGAGGTTCCACATCTCCTAAATCTTCAACCACTGCCTCTTCTTCAATAATTTCAGTGTTCTCCACTTGCTCTAGTACAAAATCCAGCTCCTCCTTGATGACTTCCATCTCTTGTTCAACCTCCCCTAATTCTTCAACTATTCCTTCATCTTTAAGGGTCTCTCCTATCTCCACCTTTTGGGTCTCCTCTTGCTTCTCTTGAAGTATGGATGCGTGAACCCGATCCATTAAGTCCCTATGATGATCCCTTCTCTCTTGTTCCATGTTACCAGCATAATTGGGATCGTATTGCTCTTGGATTGATGGATATGGATGAAAAGGAAGTTCACTAGAGCTCGACGATTGAGTATTGGGTAGAGGATGGATCCACATGGGAGATAAGAGCTTGGAGAGTAGAAGTGAGACAAGTGAGAGTAGAGGTAAGTGTGGTTTGAAGCTCTCTTTACTCTTGGCGAATAATAGTAAAAGTATCATCTATGAGAGCTTAGGGTCGATAGGAGGGTTCATTTGGTGGGAGAAAGGGCTCATAATACGAAGGTGGTTCTTCTTGATAAGGATATGGAGATGGTGTATATTGAGGTGGTGGTTCTTGGGAGTAATTATGTTGGAATTAGGGTGGTTCTGTGTATGGTTCATATGGTTCATATGGTGGTTGGTGTGGTGGATAAAGGTTAGGGTCATATAGAAGTGTTTGATTGTAGGGGACATGTGAGTATGGTGGTTCAAAGCTATGTTAGGAGGGGGTTCATAGGCATATGGTAGGGCTTGTTGGTAACTACAAGGGGGTCCACCATATCCATTGTCTTGGTATGTACCTTGGAATGGCTCTTGCTCATAGTAAGTTGGTGGAGGTTGTTGCCAAGAGGGTTGTCCATAAGCTTAAGGCTCCTCCCACCTTTGATTGTCCCATCCTTGATGCATGTTCTCATTGTGGCTTCCATTCCCTACAACATAGTTTGAATAAAACTCATAGCCAAAGGGGTGAGAATTCATAGTAACAAGAGAAAATAAAAACAAAAACTAACAAAAAATAATGAAAATAAACTCCTAAAACTAGAAAAAACTAACAAAGAAACAAAAAGGCAAACATATTCATAATAACCAATAATAAGGCACACATTTGCAATTCCCCGGCAACGGCGCCAAAAACTTGACGGAGGAAAAATGCCGTTAAAGATTTCACAAAAATATCAAGTTGCAAGTATAGTTCTAAACCAACAAATTATCCTCAGTCAATATTTAAAATGTTTGTTACGAATACAAATCCAAGAAAATTTACCGAAGTATTTAAACCTCGGGTTGTCTCTCAAGGAATTGCAGGGAAGTGTACTTATAATTGGTTATGGGAAAGTATATTTTTGAGTTTCGAAATAAGGAACAAGTAATGTAAATAACAAGGAAATAAAATAACTACTAAGAAATTCCTAACAGGGATTGAGAATTGGAATTCCTATCCTCATTATCATTATCAATTGTGATGGTAATTGCCTTTTTCTTTGACTTAGTTAACCTCTAACAATGAAGGAAAGTCAAGTGAGTAAAATAAACTTAAGTTCACAAGTCCTAATCAAAGATTAGATTTAGTGAAGCCTAAGCCAACTAGCAAGTCTCAATCACCTATCAAGAAAAGAATTTTGATAACTCAAGAGTCTCTAATTGATTAATCTAAGTTAAGAACATAAAAATCTAATTTAAAATCTAACCAAGCATTTTATCAAACACTTGGTAGGCATAAAATAAAAGCATGATAAAATTAACAAGGAATATTAAATCCAAACAACCAATTGCAAGCATCAATGACTAACTATCAAAGAGAATAACAATAAATATGGAAAACATAAATTGCATTAAAAGATATCAAACCTAACAAGAGTTCATAAACATAAAAATGGTGAAAAAGATAAATTAACAAGAGAAGAAGATGAACTAAAGTGCTTAAACAACTAAAAGTAAGACAAAAACTAAATTAAAGGAAGATTGAACCTGAACCTAATGAGAAATTGAAAGAAGAAACCCTAAACCTAGAGAGAGGAGAAAGCCTCTCTCTCTAGAAAACTACATCTAAAAACTAACTAATGTGAATGAAAGTATGAATGATTGATTCCCCCTTCTAGCTTTACTTTGTAGCCTCAAATCAGTATTTTCGGGCCTAAAACTGGGTCAAAAGCAGCCCAGAAATCGCCCCCAGTGTTTTCTGTAATTACAGCACATGACGCTCTGTCACACGTATGCGTCAGCCACGCATACACATCAACCACGCGTACGTGTCGCTGGGATTTTTCACTGGCCACGCATAGGCGTCAGCCACGTGTGCGTGTTGCTTGTCTCCTGCACCAGTCACGCGTACACGTCGTCCACGCGTGCGCTTCGCTACCAGATTTTAAAATACTTGATTTCTTGTGTTCCTTCCACTTTTGCATGCTTCCTTTCTATCCTCTGAGCCATTCCTGCCCTGAAAATCCTCAAATCACTTAACACACATATCGCGGCATCGAATGGTAATAGGAGAGAATTAAAATTAGCAAATTTAAGGCTAAAGAAGCATGTTTTCAACCATAGCACAAAATTAGGAAGGAAAATGTAAAACATGCAAATTCTATGAATAAGTGTGAGAATAATGGATAAAATCCACTCAATTCAGCCTAAAATGTACCATGTGATAGTGGTGCATCAGGGCTCGTCCCCTCAACCCCTAGGAGGTTTACAAACTCATGCTGAAAGGAAAATACAATGGTAAATGTGTATGATGGGCAAAGATCGTAGAAAATATCTGAATTACATAAACATAATCCCTTAAATACTAAACAAATGACTAGTAAGGGTAAAACAGTCTATCTAGTGCTAAAATTCACTTCTAGGGCCCACTTGGTGAGTGTTTGGGCTGAGCTTTAATGAGATACACGTGCTATGAGATCTTTGGGCATGGAACACCAGATAGGGGATCCTCTTTGGGCATTTGTACATTGGTTTCTACTCTTTTGGGCTCTAGACGCCTGGAAGGGGGCAGAAAGCTGGCGTTAGACACCAGTTTTGGGCCTTCTAATCCAAAATAAAGTATGGACTATTATATATTTCCGGAAAGCTCTAGAAGTCAGCTGTCCATAGCCATTGAGAGCGCTTCATTTGGACTTCTGTAACTCCAGAAAAGCTCTTCCGAGTGCAGGCAGGTCAGATTTGGACAACATCTGCAGTGCTTTCTCTGTCTCTGAATCTGACTTTTGCTCCAGCTCCTCAATTTCATCCAGAAAATACCTGAAATTCTTCAAAAACACAAAAACTCATAGTAGAATTCAAAAATGTGAATTTAACACTAAAACCTATAAAAACTTAAAAAAACTAAATAAAATATACTAAAAACTATATGAAAATGATGCCAGAAAGCGTATAAAATATCCGCTCATCACAACACCAAACTTAAACTGTTGCTTGTTCCCAAGCAACTAAAAACACATTAGGATAAAAAAGAAAATTAAGACACAATAAATATCTATGTTTCAAATGAAGCTTAGTTACAATTAGATGAGCGGGACTTAGTAGCTTTTTGCTTCTGAACAGTTTTGGCATCTCACTATCCATTGAAACTCAGAGATGTTGGCATCCTTAGGAAGTTAGAATCTGGATGATATTATTGACTCTCTTAGTTAAGCTTGTTTTGATTCTTGAACACATCATTCAGAGTCTTGACCGTGATCGTAAGCACCTTGTCTTCTGATGAGCGGATAATTTATACCCTTTTTGGCATTATTTTTACATAGTTTTTCGTATGTTTTAGTTACTTTTTATTATATTTTTATTAGTTTTTATGCAAAAATCACATTTCTGGACTTTACTATGAGTTTGTGTGTTTTTCTATAATTTCAGGTATTTTCTGGCTGAAATTGAGGGACCTGAGCAAAAATCTGATTCAGAGGCTGAGAAAGGACTGCAGATGCTGTTGGATTCTGACCCTCCTGCACGCGAAGTGGATTTTTTGGAGCTACAGAAGCCCAATTGGAGTGCTCTCAATTGCTTTGGAAAGTAAACATCTTGGGCTTTCCAGAAATGTATAATAGTCTATAGTTTTCCCGAGATTTGATGGCCCAAAATGACGTCTAAACGCCAGCCAAAGACCCTTTTCTGGCATAAAACGCCAGAACTGGCACCAAAACTGGAGTTAAACGCCCAAACTGGCATCCAAGTTGGCGTTTAACTCTGGAAAAGTCCTATGCACGTGTAAAGCTCAATGCTCAGCCCAAGCACACACCAAGTGGGCCCTAGAAGTGGATTTTTACACTATATGTGCTTAGTTACTTATTTTCTGTAATCCTTAGTAACTAGTTTTAGTATAAATAGCACTTATTACTATTGTATTCATATCTTTAGATCATATAATCTTTTATCATCCTTGGACTGGAGGCTGGCCATTCGGCCATGCCTAGACCTTTTTCTCTTATTTATTTTCTACGGTGGAGTTTCTACACCTCATAGATTAAGGTGTGGAGCTCTGCTGTTCTTCATAAATTAATGCAAGTACTGTTGTTTCTCTTTCAATTCACGCTTACTTCTTCTCCAAGATATACTCTCGTACTTAATTTAGTTAAGTCAGAATGAAAGGGTGACCCGTGACAATCACCCACTATCTTCGTTACTCGCTTAGCCAAGATCCGCGTGCCTGACAACCACAAGCGGTCTACATGATGTTCAACGTAGTCATTGGACGACAGCCATGGTATAATCTCTTGGGTCTCTAATTCACAGACCGAGTCCGTGAGATTAGAACCTTCGTGGTAGAGGCTAGAACCAATTGGCAGCATTCCTGAGATCCGGAAGGTCTAAACCTTGTCTGTGGTATTTCGAGTAGGATCTGGGAATGTTGGGCGCAGTGACAGTTTGCAAAAGGATAGAGAGATCCTATTCCGACACAAGTGAGAACTGACAGATGATTAGCCGTGCGGTAGCTATACATGGTATTTTTCATCCGAGACGAGAAATCCGACAGTTGATTAGCCGTGCAAAAATCGTACTTGGACCATTTTCACTGAGAGGATCATACAGCTTGCCATGGAAGGGAGCACGCATGATTGGATGAAGACAATAGGAAAGCAGAGGTTCAGAAGCAGCAAAGCATCTCCAAACGCTTATCTGAAATTCCCACCAATGAATTACATAAGTATCTTTTTTTATTTTATGTTTTATTTATCTTTTAATTATCAAAACCTTATAACCATTTGAATCTGCCTAACTAAGATTTACAAGATGACCATAGCTTGCTTCAAGCCAACAATCTCTGTGGAATCGACCCTTACTCACGTAAGGTATTACTTGGACGACCCAGTGCACTTGCTGGTTAGTTGTGTGGAGTTGTGAAAAGTGTAATAACAATTTCGTGCACCAAGTTTTTAGCGCCGTTGCCAGGGTTTGCTCGAGTTTGAACAACTGACAGTTCATCTTGTTGCTTAGATTGGGTAATTTTATTTTATGTTTAAGCTTTTTATTTTTATTTTCAAAAAAATACAAAAACAAAAATTAATAAAATCATAAAACCAAAAAAAAATTTTGTTTCTTGTTTGAGTCTAGTGTCAAATTTTAAGTTTGGTGTCAACTGCATGTTTTTAATTTTTTTTAGATTTTCGAAAATTCATGCATTGTGTTCTTCTTTGATCTTCAAGTTGTTCTTGATGATTTTCCTTGTTTGATCTTTAAATTTTCTTGTTTTGTGTCTTTTCTTGTTTTTCATATGCATTTTCAAATTGTTAGTGTCCCTAGTACAAAAGTTCTTAAGTTTGGTGTCTTGCATGTCTTTCTTTTCTATAAAAAAATTTTCAAAAGTATGTTCTTGATGTTCATCATGATCTTCAAAGTGTTCTTGGTGTTCATCTTGATATTCAAAGTGTTCTTGCATGCATTAATTGTTTTGATCTTAAATTTTTATGTTTTGTTTCATTTTGTTGTTTTTCTCTCTCCTCATTAAAAATTCAAAAATAAAAAAAAAATATCTTTTCCTTATTCTTCTCATAATTTTCGAAATTTTGAATTGGCTTGATCAAAAAAAAAATTTAAAATTTAGTTGTTTCTTGTTAGTCAAGTCAAAATTTCAATATAAAAAAATTTTATCTTTTCAAATCTTTTTCAAAAATCAAATCTTTTTCATTTTTCTTCTTAATATTTTCGAATTTCTTAAATAAATTTTCAAAATCTTTTTCTTAATTTTATTTCATATTTTCAAAAATCCTTTCTAACAATTAATGTTTTGATTCAAAAATTTCAAGTTGTTACTTTCTTACTAAGAAAGATTCAATCTGTAAATTCTAGAATCATATCTTTTAGTTTATTGTTAGTCAAGTCATCAACTTTAATTTTTAAAATCAAATCTTTTTAAATTTATTTTTCAATTCTTTTTCAAAATAAATTTCAATCATGTCTTTTTAAATTTTTAATTTCAAAATCTTTTTCTAACTTCTTATCTTTTTAAAATTTATTTTCAAATCTTTTTTAATTAATCACTTGACTTGTTTGTTTTAATTTTAAAAAGTTTACTATTTCTTATCTTTTTCAAAACTACCTAACTACTTTTCTCTCTCATTAATTTCGAAAACTAACTAACAAATTTTTCAAAAATCTTTTTAATTAATTAATTTATTTAGTTTTCAGTTTGCTTTTATTCCTTTTCTTAAAATTCGAATTCTAACTTATAATTAAAATAAAAACAAAAATATTTTTCTTTTCTTTTAGTTAATATTCGAATACTCTGTCTCTCTCATCTCTTTCTATTTATTTTATTTATTCACTAACACTTCTCTTCTACTCATCTAATAATTCGAACCCTCTCTCTCTCTCTCTGTGTTCGAATTTCTTCTTCTTCCTTCTTCATTCTATTCTTCTGTTCCTCTGACACATAAAGGAATCTCTATACTGTAACATAGAGGATTCCTCTTCTTTTCTGTTCTCTTCTTTTTCATATGTGCAGGAACAGGGATAAAAACATTCTTGTTGAAGCTGATCCTAAACCTAAAAGGACTCTGAAGAGGAAGCTAAGAGAAGCTAAAGCACAACACTTCGGAGAGGACCTTGATGAGAAGGACTTTTGACAGTTTAGAATTCACAATAAATTCTCGTTGTAAAGTATAGTTTCTAAACCAACAATAATCCTTTCATACAAAAGTTTGTTTGTCACTAGTACAAACCCCTAAATTTATAAACCAAAGTATTGAAACCTCGGGTCGTTCTCCCTAGGAATTGCAATGAAGTGTCTTGTTATTGGTTATGGAATATCTTTAAGGGTTTTTGAGATAGGAGAGAGAAATGTAAAATGCAATGAAAATAAACTAACAACTATGAAAAGCTCTTGGCAAGGTTATGAGAATTGGAAGTCCTATCCTCATTATCCTCCTCAATTATGATGAGAATTGTCCATTGCTACCACTTAGTTAACCTCTAACCATGGAGGAAAGTCAAGTGGATGAATCAACTTGATTCTACAAGTCCTAGCCAACTCCCAAGGGAAAGACTAGCTTTAGTGGTATCCAAATCAATTAGCAACTTCTAATTATCAATCAACAAAGGAATTAGATAACTCAAGCGTCACTAATTACTCCACCTAAGCCAAGAGGATAAAATTCTATACTAAAACCCAACCAAGCATTTCATCAAATACTTGGAAGGCACAAAAGGAAAACATAGTAAATTGATAACAAGAATAGAATCTAACCACAATTGAATGTAAGAAATCAACGACAACAATTTAAGAAAACAAGATCTACATGAATTACCTCAAATTGCATTAAAAGAAAATAGAATGAACAAAAGTATATCTACAAACAAAGTAGAAGAAAGTATAACAAACAATAGAAGAATGATAAATGTAACAACAAAGAATTAAGAAGAAGAAGTAGAAGAGAGCTTGAATTAAAACCTAGATCAAAGAACTAAACCTAATCCTAATCCTAATCCTAGAGAGAAGTGAGAGCTTCTCTCTCTAAAACTAAAACTAAAGTAGCCTAAGGTGTGTGTATGAATCTATGATCCTTCCCCTTCATTCCTTGGTCCATTTAGCCTTTTCCCGCCAAAAACTCAGCTCCAAATGGGGCTAGAAACCCTCCAAAATCGCCAGGCGCGTGTTCCTCTTTAAAAATCACGTGCGGCTTTCGGCGCGCACATGCACAGTGCGCGTGCGCATCCCTGGAAAATTTTGCGATCTATGCGTAAGCGCATATTACGCGTACGCGCCCATGGGCTTTTTCCAAATCTTTAGCTTTTCATGAATTCTCCACTTTGTATGCTTTCCTTCCACTCCTTTGATCCCTTCCTAGCCCCTTTTCAACCTGAAAGCACTAGCAAACACATCATGGCATCTAGTGGAAATCAAAGGTGAATCAAAATTATCAAATTAAAGGTCTAAAAAGCATATTTTCACATCTAAGCATAAGTACGGAGACAATCACAAAATCATGCTATTTCATTGAATAAATGTGAGGAAAGGTTATCAAAATCCTCTAAATTCAACACAAGATAAACCCTACAAAAGGGGTTTATGATCCTCCCCACACTTAAATCAAGCATGTCCTCATGCTTAACCAAGAATGAAGCAAAGGGTATCACATTTATTCAATTCAACTAAACTATCTAAATGCAAATTATCTAAATGAATGCAACTAACTATATGGCTGTTAATGCTTGGTCAAAACAAATCAAATTCCAAGAGAGTACATGCAAGCACAAAGGGCTTAAACAATGAAAATCAAATCCAACCCTCAATCGCATTGAATTATCAAAAGGATTTACAAAATTGCATGAATGTAGGTGATAGTGGTGAATACATGTAATTGAGCAATTGAACCCTCACCGGATGTGTGTCCCCTCTATTTTACTCAAGTGTTTAGGGGTTGATTTACTCAATTCTCTCCTAATCATGCTTTCCAAAGTTTGTTCTTCATCTAACAATCAACAATCATTCAATGCATGCATACAAATATCATGAGGTCTTTCTCAAAGGTTGTAATGGGGCTAGGGTCAAGGTAGGATCATGTATGGTTAAGTAGACTAGAATTTGAATCTTTGATTAGTCTAGACCTTCCCACCTAACCTATATAATGACCTATACAATTAAGTACTAATCTAACTACCCATCCTCCTCACTTTTTACATACTCATGCATTTTCTTTTTTATTATAACACATACGCATTGATCTTTATTGAGCTCCACTTTGGGGCACTTTGTCCCCTTTTTATTTCCTTCTTTTTTTCTATTATTTATATTATTTTTTTAAGCTACATACAAGAGCATCAATGCATAAGGTTTATATATTTAATCAATACATGAGTATGCACCCAATTCCCAAATATAAATACAAAGCACCCTTTTCTCCCAATCAATGTTCCCAATCTCCCCAAACTTAAATATAAAACACTCTCACTAGCCTAAGCTAATCAAAGATCCAAACAAGGGACTTTTATTATTTTCCGCTTTAGGCTTGTAATGTGCTAAAATAAAGAACAATTGGGTTAAGCATAGGCTCAAAATTGGTTAACAATGGAGAGTAAAAGGTAGGCTATTTGGGTAAGTGAGCTAATGAAATAATGGCCTCAATCATATAAATGCATGTATACAAGAAATAATTGGACATATGGAATTAAACAAATCAAGGATCACAATCATAGGAGGAGAACAATTTAACACAAGAAGGAAAATTAAGTGGCTATAAGATGTAACTATACCAATAGGGTTAAAACTCACAAGCTTGTGTTCTTAGCTCAAAACATGATTCACAAAAGTATGAATTCAAGCAAGTTCCACAAAAAATTTTCCAATCAATTGGGGTGGTGCCCTCTAAATAAATCCTTTTGGAAATTCTATCATTTTGACTAAGCATATCCTAAATGCAAGATTGTGATAAAGAATTTCTAAAATTCCGTAGTTTACCCTCTTTTCTAATCAAAATAATTTCTTTTATGCATAAGGGGTTTAACTAAGTTTTCAACAATTCAAAAGATTTTCCAAATCACAACCACAAGGCTAAAATGCAAATACAATAAAAGTGTGCAACAACCAAAATAAAAGTATCCATACTAGCAAATATAGACAATAATCCCAAAATAGTGCAAAATAAAGTAAAATAAGAAGAGCTAAGTGATAATGTCCGAAAAGTGTTCACCAAATCTACCGACGATGATGGTGACCTCTCCGCACTTAAGATGAAGCATCATCCTCGATGCTACTGATCAACTTCATGGTGAGGGTCAATAGTCGCATCTGTCTCCTGCTGGATCTCAAACTGGAGAACTGGCTCCTCGGCATGCTACGGAGTATCCTGGGTGGCCTGTTTCTCTAGAGGTGCCTCCTGCCGAACCGGCTCCTCAACATGCTCCTCCGCGCGCTCTTCCTCGCATTCTGCCTCGTGATCCTCCTCAGTGGAAGCGGGAGAGTCGGGGAGAGGTGGTAGCTCAATGCCCTGGGATACAAATACCTGGTCTATGCGGTCGAGACGTCGCATCATATGACGCTCGCTGCGCTCTATGAAGCGAAATAGGCGCTGTACTAGCAGGTATGTCGGCTCGGGTGCTGGTGGTGGTAGAGGTACTGCTGCTGGTGCTGTAAAAGAAGATGGTTCTGCTGCTGCTGTGGAAGATGAAGGTCTGGCTACCTCTATTACTGATCTAGCCCGAGAGCGGCGCCTGGATGGGGGCTTCTCGTGCACCCATGTAACCCAAGGAATAGTAACCTCCTTGTCGTCCTCGTCTGGGGGTGCTGAAATCGTGTCATCATCCCTCCATGGGGTGCCAGCCAACTCAACCATCCTAGTGACCATGGTGGGAAATGGTAGAAGGCCACGGATGTGTGCTCGCCACATGCCTCTCCTGATCAGCCGGGGGAAATATACCTCCTTCCCCTCCATGACACAGCCAATCAGGAGAAGCATATCCATCAGAATCTCAGAAAAGTGTGTAGTAGGCAAGACATAGTGGGTGAAGATCTGCTGCAAAGTCCAAGCCTCTCTAGACAAATAAGCAAATAGCATCCCCTTGGGCCTTGTATTGCTAGAATCCATCACCCAAGGGGCTTCCGGTGTGGCGATAACACACTTCAGCTCCTTATAATCAAAAGTCATGGCATTTATAGCCATCTCTGCCTACTGGTATGCACATGTATCACCAGTCCGTGGCAGGCTGTGCAAAACACTCTCTATAGCAGCCTCAGTCACTAGAACCTGACCGCCCCGTAGGTGGACCGACTCGAGAGTCGTGCGGAAGAGGTTGCAGTAGAACTCCTTGACCCACGAAATGTTTATCCGTCCCAAATCTCTATCAACAAACCCTAAACCCAATTCCTGAATACGGGTGTTCATGGAGCGCCTCAGATCATTAGGAAGGGCCAGTTTCTTCTCAATGTTCAGGTTCGTCTTCCGGTAGGTAGGAAAACGAAGCTCACAGTAGAGGTTGGGAAACATGTATGTGTCGGTGGGCAGTAGCAACTGATTTTGCTTATCCACTTCATTCAGTGGATTCTTTGCATAATTAGCATAAGGAGACATGGCAGAGGACTGAGCTTTCTTCCTCTTTCTTGAGGTGGTAGCCTTTTCTTTTCCTCTATCGGCCATCCTGAAAGCAAATATGACATAATATAAACAAGTAGCCAAGTAGAGAGATAGGAAGAAAGTAATGGCATATTAACATAAAATGAGTTAAAAATGAAGAAAACTTGGAACACAAGCAACATGAATTAGCATTCAACACAAAAGCCATGAACCAAGAATTCAAGCAAAATATGCACAATGCTTGTTCATTAAGCTCAATGAGCATCATACCCAAAAAGAATGGTGAAGAAGTTAGTTGAAAGCTAAAAAGGAAGAAATCAGCAAGTTAGGCAAGGCAAAAGTTAGAAAAATTGGTTCAACAGTTAGGGGTATGATGTTCATTTGCTTAATCACTATGAATCACAAGTATGGATAACAAGCATACTCACAAACATGAGGAGGAAGTAGTCATTGATGATGAAATATGAATTTGCAAAAGAAGCAATTAATTGAAAGCAAGTCATCAATCCATGGCATGGTCACTGGGTTTGCAATAATTCCTCAACTACGCTTTTCCAATGCACACCAACGGGAATCAAATCGGATGCGGGAATGCTACCCAAGTAACCTAAGAATTGAACTTGGTGAGGTTGGGTAACTTTAATTGAAGAAATTGCAAGTTCAATTCTAGGTAACAAGTTGGAAACAAGCAGTTTATAAAAATTTGGGCAGCATCCCGGCAGTAAAATGGACGTTCCCGGATAGCAACAGTAGTGAAAATCAGGCATATGTGTTCGACATAGCAATAGGCAAAACAATCAACGAAAGCATGAGACTCGGGCAACATGAAGCAAGCAAGACAGCAGTGAAGCAAAACACAAAAATAGAGCAGCATGTAACATTCAAACAGATAAACACAAACGGAGCACTTATCAGGCCTAGAATCCTCTAAGCACATCCTAACTACCTAACCGCAGTTATATCTATCTAGCCTAACATGCAAATTATTCAACTAACTAACTAAAACTAATTAACAAAATTAATAAAAAGCAGTAAAAAAATAGAGCAGTGGCTCAGGCTATGAAACCTGGGAGCAGAGGTGCAGAGCAAAATGGAATGGCACTAGAGAAAGGAGATGGGTGGAGGAGCGCCGCCCAGTAGTGGAGGCGGCAGCGAACTCACGGTGGCGGTTGAGCAAGGAAGGGGAAACACAGAACGGGGCAGTGAACTTGGGGGTAGAGCAGAAGCAAGAATGGAAATGGAGGAATAAGGAGAAGGGCACCGCCAACGTGGAGGTCGCGACTAGGGGTTCGCCGGCGGTGGCTGATGCCCGCGGCAGGTAGGGAGCAGAGAGAGGGAGATGGTGAGAGAAGGAAGAATGATAGGCGAGGGAGAAGGAACGAGTGAGAGAGGAAGAGATAGGGGAACTCGGAGAGGAGAGGGTGGCGGCGGTGACGGCGGGGTGGCGCGGCCGGCGCGGTGGTAACGGAGTGAGAAGGGGAGAAAGGGGGAAGAAGAGGAAGAGACGTTT